>NW_016158829.1:72957-104299 GCF_001687245.7 Rhagoletis zephyria | reverse complement strand
AAGATTAACAGAAGTACGAGAAACCGAAACATGAAGACAAAGAGGAAGGTAAATTTAAATTCTTAATAGTCTACATATGTAATCGCAAAGATGTGGGTGAATATGTAGATGGAGAAAAGAACGAAGATAAAGATCTGGTTAAAAGTCAAGGAAATGATAAATATAAAAATTAAAAGATAAAGATATAAAAACTAATATCTATAGATAAAGGTAGAGACAAAGACAGAAAAAGAAAGAGATACAATTGAAGAATAACATGTTAAGTTGTTTTATGTTATGTTTTGTTATGTTGTGTTATGTAACGTTATGTTTTGTTATGTTACGTAATGTTATGCTATGTTATGTTATGTTATGTTATGTTATGTCATGTTATGTCATGTTATGCCATATTATGCTATGCTATGTTATGTCATGTTATGTTACGTTAAGTTATGATAGCTTATCTTATATCATGTTATGTCATGTTATGTTATGTTATCTTATGTTATGTTAAGTTATATTATGTTGTGTTGAGTTGTGTTATGTGGTGTTGTTATGTTATTTTATGTTATATTCTGCTATGGTGTGAAACGTATTTCACCTCAATTCAGCTCAATTAACTCAACTCGGCTCAGCCCAGCCCACCTCAGCTCCCCTTAATTTAAAAGGTTGAATTTCAACCGCTGGGCGAACACTAGTATATATGTATGTAAATAGTTGCCATATGCAGATTTTTGTAATTTATTGTTCACTAATAGTGAGATAGAAAATGGCACGTGGACTTTGTGTTGCAGCGATTAAGTATTTAATCTGGAAATAATGCCGAACTAATATTGAAGTGGCACATTGAAAAGCTACAACATAATCCTATATGTAATTGAAATTATTGAATGGAAAATGCATTACTGTGTTAAAATAAAGATAAAGTTAGATAAGGTTTGGCTTTAAAATTTAAAAATTAAAAAAAAATTAAATAAATGAGTGTATTGAAATCAAATATTTGATTTGAAAAGATATAGTAATACTAAAGCGGCCGGAAAATAGTCCAGAATTTCATGCGATCGAGATGTGCAAGGCCATTTTTAAGAAACATGTGGAGTCGAAAAAAGCCAGGAATAGGAAAGAAGTAGGCCAACTTGATACTGATTAATAATATAAGTGGTTCTTATTATTTTAACATATTCAATACTTTTGTTTGCGTATGAATACCTTTTTAGCATGAATTTGAAAAATGTGTTACTCATACGCCCTGTGGCCCATATATAATATTTTTTAAATACATATTATACTAATTAATGGTATTTTTTTTACCGAATATTTTCCAAATAAATGGTTTTTCAATTTGTTTCATATGACTTCCTTGATGCTGGGATATTTAATTTAGTTGATTAATTAATTAACTTTTAGCTTTCTAATAAGGTGGCAACCCCCTTAAATTATATTTTTGAAATAAATAATTTTGGAACCCCTTTCGTTATACATAAAAATTATTGTAATATTTTCATTAACTTATTTATTAACTGATGTTAACTTTTGAAAAAGGTGGCAACTACCTTTAAGAAATATCCTATACATATGTTAAGCCAGGTTATAACCTATCTGTGTGCCAAACCTTTTTAAAATTTATTCAAATACACTAGTGTGCAAGAGCAATAAACGCACTAACACACTCACACATTTATGTATAATATTTGTAGGATTTATATGTATTTTTTTTTTTGAAACTTGCCAAAAATCCTAAATTAAAAATATTTTAGAAATATCAAAAAGGATACTTTGTACTAGTATTCTGATCTTAATTATTCACAATATCTTTAGCTGAACCATGCCTGCAAGGCCCTTATTTGCACAATTTCCTACGGCTGAGTTATGCGGCTGTACATACTAACTGGACGCAAAGCCTTTAAAAATAAATAAGCCAGCTTAATAGTCACTTAAGCCACATGTGGAAGCATCCCATGCCATCAGCGAGTATTTTTCAGTCATTTTCAATTCAAATCCTTAAGCTTCTTAAGGTTAACCCTTAACTCGTACACCATTGAGGCTATCGACAATTTGTAAAGGATCGGAGGTCGCCATGGAGGCTTTGCAAATAAGTTAAACTTTCTCTGTTGCTAAAAAAAATAAAACTATTCCAAATCCCCAGTAGTTTTAACAACAAATCCTCAATGAAAACTTTCTTAAATAAACGCCACCCTTCGCTTGTAACTAGATATTGAACTTACAACAATAGCCAAGCACGCTGAATGTGATTTATGTAAGTGAAAACCGAAGTTGGCACGCGTTTAATTCAATAAACTTTGTTCCATAATTCTCCAGGCTATACCGGAAGCCGCACGAGTACGTGGCCACATAAAGTTACATACATACTTAATGAGAGTCGTAAAGAAATACATAGTTATATGAGAAAGGAAAGGAAGGCGAAGACAAAAGACAAAGTTCAACTAAGTAAATATATCGCACTAACTGTAAAGTACCGATACGTGTGTATTGGCCATCCATGCAAATGCATAACCATCGGTTAAAAGTTTCCAAAATATACACAAAGGCAACACAAATACAAATGCATATATGTGAGTACATATACGTGAATACATATAGTACAGTGTTGCTCACGTAAATAGCACACATTTTTTTTTTTTTTTAATATTCGCAATGTTTTACGTGATAAATTTTTTTGGTTTATCTACACAGATAATAAAATTTTAACATTGCGATGTCTCTAAATTATAGATGTCAAGGAAAAATTAGATAATTATATTTATAAGAGCAACAGAAGCCAAATAAACAATTTTTAGAATTTTTGTCTGCATGTTTGTACGCGCATCACTCGAAAACTAATGCATGAAATCGAATGCAATTTTCACGAGTGCATTGTCAAAGGACTAACTTAAAATATAGAATATAGATAAGGTAAATATTGCAATATAGCTATCAAAAGAAAGAGGTTTAAGAAGGCTTACAGTCGAAAATATTTTTGTGGAAGGTTGCCACCGTTTTAAAATTTTAATTTAATTTCATGTTAAGATGAGTTATCAAACTAAAGAGGTTTAGAAAAGTTGACTGCCAAAAATATTTTTTAAGAAGGGTTGCCACCTGTAGTAACAACACACTTTTAAGGCGCAGTGACGCACGCCGGGTATTTGCTAGTTTTATTATAAAAATATAATAAATCCTACACGATAAACTTCATTAGTCAAACTTCAAAACTTTGTGCACAATTCAGGAAAATTTAACAAGCTTCAAAAAAAATACCATACAAATTTTAGCGCATGAAAAAATGCGCAACACCCTCCACAAAAAAAATCTCCAAAATCAATGGGATTTTTAAAAATTTTCACACCTGCGCATTATTGTGCCAAAATGGAATAACCTAAAAAACCGCATGCACAATAATTTTCTAAAGTTTCTGAAAAAAAAGTAATGGAATTTTTTTAAGCGCCATTGTATTTATGTATGTACATATCTGCATAGCAAGAGTACTTCAAATGCTGCTGCTCAGCTTCATTCGTACATTCTACTCTTTATGGTTTTCCAGAGGATGCAAATTACAAGACGCCATTTAGGCAACTCACATAAACAAATGGAAATATTTATGTGTGGGTATGCATGTTTGCTTACAAGCTCTTTTGTCTTTCACACAAAAGCAACAGGTGCAATAACTCAATTAATTATGCACTGACTGACTGCAGCATCCTCTGTGTTCATTCATTTCACATAAATACATACATACATGCATAAATAAGTATTAATGTTTGCGTATATGTATCTAGATTAGGGTGTAGAGAGTAAAATCGGAATTGTAATGCTCTCACCCCCAAGGATTGTTCTATATAAAAAAAAAAATATACTTTCTGTTTTTTTTTAATCAAAAAATTTTTAGGGGACGCTAAAACCGGTCGAAATTTTCAATTTTTCCTAGAAATGGCATAGAATTTTTTAAAATCCACTCTATTCTTTTCAACATAGAACCATTTTTGGGGTGAGAGCATGAAAATTCTGAATTTACCTTTCTCACATGCATTTTTGAACCATCCTAATGTAGATACATGTCTGTATAAGCACGTGAGGTCAATGGCGTCACTAAGTCTCAAGTTGCTCGGACAAACTTTTTTTTACATTGTGCTCACGTATAAATTTATGTAGGTGATTTGTTGTCGATTTATACCAGTAACTTTTGATCTCTGCGGTATTCCTTGGCATGTGACGGTGGTAAGGTTGCAAGTGAAGCCACAATAATGTTGGAAGTTTGTAATTTATGAATGTAACCAAACTTACGTGAAGTACATATTTACATACTAAATTATATACGTATAACAATAATATTAGATATACATACGTATATATCGTAGAACTAGTCGACTGACTACATTCGTTTATTAGTAGCGTGAGAGTGCCAAAAAGTATGCTACAATAGCCCTGTAGCTACTTTTGCTTGCCTATTATTTAACTAGTATAACTTTTTTCTAAATAATTTGAACCAATGAACCGAACCGCAACGATTTTTGGAGCGGTTTAAAGCCCTGATAAAACCTGTACGGCTTGAGGGTTTTAAAAAAAAATTATTTCACCTTATGCCCCAAACTTGGTCAATAAAAACCATTTCCGCGTCTGGTTAACTTATCACTTAACTAAAGAACGCGATTTTTCAATAGCGCTCGCTTCACTCCTGTTGGCCAAACTTAAATTTATTATAGGACTTTTGAAAAAAGACTTTTCAATTTTAAATTTCCACCTTATACAGAATTCGCGCTACCAATTGTAATAACTATGCTGCAAATCATTCACTTGGACAAGAAATGTGCAAATGTAGTGACAACTTATGGGTCACAATTCGGCAATGATTCGAATGTACATAGGTACATTTCATTCAAACTCCTTCATTTTCAGCGCCAAAAATATTCTACCTTGAAATTTGCCAAAATTCGACATTCAAAATGAAAATGAAAACATTGCCAATAAATGTAGCTTTGACAAGCTTACAGCCTTTTAATTGCATAATCCATGCTATCAACAATTGGAAACTATGCAGCAACTGCATCGGCAATGTCGAATTTTTGGCATTGTTTCAAGGTTGCATCCTTTGCTTGTTGTCGAGTTGAAACAGAATTTCGTGGGATTTCATCAATATATATACAAATGTATGTCAGCTGTTAATGCATGTCAAAAATGTGCTAGATTGCTGCCAAAATATTTTCAAAAGTTTATTGTCGAAGTGCTTCGGAGGGTTCCGCCAATCTTAAATTGGCTTGCTAGCGAAACGAACAAACGCAGCGCCAATGTCAACTACATACATATATAGCATTAAGTAGTTAGTAGTGATCTAATTGCCCTGATTCTTTACTGTTTACAACAAAAGTAATTAAAATAATACATTGCGCAATAATATTAGCAAATAAACGAAATGTATTTTGCCACTATAAATGATAAAGGAGGGGTCACAACGTTTGCTTAGAGATTCTATTAGCTTGGAGTGCAGTTTCGATTCGTCATTTCTCTGCTCGCTATGTTTGAGTTGCGGTCGCTTAACGAAAAATGTTGCATGTCAAAGCCACAACAAAGTTAGCTAGCAACGATGGACGATGGCGAGTTTGGTTATACCTCACTAATTTCGTTTGTTTCACCACTCGCCAAGTGTTGGTGAATCGATGGCGGCTATTAACTAGTAAGGCTAAAAGTATTTCCTAGTGGGGTAAAGTAGTTTAAGTGAAACTTCAACACAATTTTTCAACCTCTCCCTTAACCTCAAGAAACCCAATGTAAAAGCTATTTGAAATTCACTTATTCGTTCGCTACCTTTCTGCGATTGCTTGCTTTGATAAAATGCTGACCCTCTTCACTCACTGTAACATTTCAATTTAATTTTCGCTGTTGTGTGAAAATACACAAGAAAAATGTCACCACTTAAAGCTTTGCTATCACTTCCAGTGATAAAACGACGAATGAAATGGTTGGCAAATTAATTAATAAATTCCAAAGTAAATGACACCGAAGCACACTTTTATTGAAAAGTTATTGGAGTGAAGAGTAAATGGTGAGATCATAAAAATCATCGCTAAACGCTGTCGGCACAATTATAAAACTATTCAAAACAAACTAATTAAATTTAGAGGCAAATATTCACAAAAAAAAGCGCGATAATGATTTTTAAGCGCATAACAAATTTGAAGTTTCAAGTACAAATTTTTCTTTTTCTATTTAGTAAAAGGAATGAGTAGAAAATTGAGATTTCGGATGTGTCGCAAAAAGATTTTGGACCTTTCTTTTTTAAGTTAAAGGTTATGTACTTCTCCTTCGTTTTGTGGCGTGCGCCTTTATGTTGTCACACAAAGAGTAGGGTCCTACAGTTCTACGCCGACACCGTACGGCGTTTGTATGTTTATGAGAAGCTGTTTTTCAAGACAGAATTAACTCGGAGGTTTGCCATTGCCTGCCGAGGGGCGACCGCTATTAGAAAAAAAAATTTTTGTTTTTTGTTTTTTTGATATTTGGTTAAACCGGGCTTGAACCCAGACCCTGCGGAATGGTAGCGCGCACCATTATTTTCCATAGTTTCCTATATAAGACACAATTCTGTTGTAACTTATGGAGTTTTATTTTCCACAACAAGTGTCGCCTTCCCATTGCCCTTTACTTAGTATTTATGCATAGAGGGCAATGAAATGTTAGCTATCGCAACAAGCACAATCAACGCGAGAGCACAAAATTTTATCAGTTGCTTTTAAAGAGGGCGTACTGTAGTACTAAATAGTAAATTTAAAGTAAAAAGTTTGACATTTTGAAATTCGCAGTTTTTCCACCCTCAGACCACTGTGCGCCTGGATTCTGCATGCGATATCTATTAAATAAATTAAAATGAAGTCTAATTTAAAACACAGAAAAATATTATTGCAGAAGCTACTGGGTGCTCTTTTTTATTCAATTATTTATTTAAAATCGTGCGGATAAAATATTTTCTACTACATATGTAAATAAGCTGAATATGCCTTTGTTTTCTTTGCATCAACCGCACACCATTAGTCCTTCAAGTTCTCTCCAAGACCCATTTTTTCCATGAAAGTGAAAAGTGTAAAAGAAAATTTTGCGATCTGTAAAAAAGTAGACTTATTCGATTTTATAGCTCCGTTTCGATATCGAGGGCTTCTGTTTTTTTTTGCACTTTTTAGAAAATTTTTTTATTTATTTTTGATAAATATTGCAATCCAACGCGGTCTTAACTGTCGACTCTGATATTAAAAAATCTCAACTTTGGTAGCCGTTGGTGTATTAAATTTACTAGTGAGTTCTAATAAAAGTCAGACATGTGTTCCAATATCAGAGTTGCAGAAGAACGGTCCGAACAGAAACCCTCTATATGTTATATATATTTTTTTTAACAATTGCTCACCGACAAATTAGTAGCCAAATTAATTGGCACCAATTTCATGCCGAAAAATGGTATTAATTGTTGAGAGCGATGTAAAAAGTAGATTAGCAAATTATTGAAGCGTTTATTTTGTGCAAACCAGTTGCATTTGAAAATAGCTTGGCACAACTTTTCGCAATCAGCCAGTAAAAATGACGCGTGATAACAAGTTGGCGAAGTTTGCATGAGTACGCACAACAAATAAATGACTGCAGCAATCTTGGTCGCCAAATCAGCAAAAATGGCAATGTTAATCATTGTAATGCCAAGAATGGTCGCCGTAAAAAGAAGCTGAGTGAATACCGTCACAGATATAATAGATCCCACGATTTCGGCAATTCTATGTGTATAATGGTATTTAAGTATACAATTTAATCGCAAAGAGAATTGCCTACCCTAAACGCACTCACCTTAGTATTTCCTGATGCATAACAATGCATTCTAAAAGCTCATTGTAATTATCATCTGAACTTTTGTTCTCATCATAACCCAAACGTTCCATCCGATCTGCCAAAAGTTGTATCTGCGTGCGTATAATGTAAATATAAACAGACGGATATGAATCGCTCAAAACTTCTTGATATATCAAAAATAAACCCAGGCTTGTATCAAAGCCAACTTGTAGCCAATATTCCCACAAGGATCTACGCCAATCCACATTCGGAATCCAAAACGATACCGGCACATGCCTATCCACCAATGCGGCGACAAGCGACAGAGCATAATACATGGGAAATGCAACTGCAAAACCCAAAACAAGTCGATTACCCATTATGGCACATTCGCGTATCTTTAGCTTGTCCTCGGGTCGTGTGTAACGTTCATCGAGTTTATTTAATATTGGCTCAACGCTACGCAGACGCTTTTGTGCCAATGTTAAAACGGTACGTTTTATCGGTAAAGCCACGATATTTATGGAGGCTTGCAGGCCATTTAATATTTCCATAACGGAGAGCTTATTTCGATCGCGTACCAAACCAATATTGCTAATAACTGGCGAGAAGATTACAAGCGAAAATGTTAGGATTGTGTAGAAGAAATACTGTTTACGATATTTGTCGGGTGGATTAATGCCGGAATATCTGAAGCCATTGAACAAATAGATGACTGCGTCGCGGGAGGCGAACACGTTGCGACCGCGTCCCTTTACCAACTCGAACATTATTGCGTGGCGTTCTCGCTGGAGTTCGAAATTAACTATGGGCTTCGAGTTGGAATTGCGATTTATATGTTGATACTCGCGGCAGAAAAAAGGCTAATTGCTTGAATTTGAACAACTAATTTAAATTTACGGTATTGATTTCCTTATGAGTGTACATACAATGATTTGCAAAAAAAAAAAAATCAAAATCAAAATCTACGAGGGTCAGTAAGCTCAGTAGACTATTGATTTAACAAGATTACTGTCATTTGAGTAATCCCATTTTTTTTTAGCGTTAACGAACTTAGCACATTTTACAGTGCGGGCGCTCTTTTTTTATTGTTCACTTCAAAATTTGAAGTGGACAAAAAAATTCAAATTTCAAATGCATGGTTTCGTTGGATTATTGTTTACAACTCCATAAACAGAACAGTACATCCATGAGCCTAAACTGGCCGTCTAACCTAGATTAATGGTGCTTTTTTAATACTACAATGGTTTTAAACTACAATTTTTCTGTTAAGCTGAATTTTCACTAAGCAATAAATGACAAAATTTGTATTGATCATCTCGGCCATTAAAAATAAAAAAAAAGCCATCAAGTCTATTTCCACAAGGAATTTTTTAAATGGCATACTTTTTTTTTGTTAACTCAATGCCTTAACCAAAAACATGTGAATCAAAATTTCAAACATTATATTTAATATTAAATTTCGAATTTTTAATCTGAATGTTTAGAATATATGTGGGTTGTAGTTTCATAGTCTTCTAAATTTTGGTAATAAAAATGATATTTTATGCAAAAAAATCACATGAATTTTTAATACTTTTTTGTTTTGGAGGCGTTTGTGGTCTTTTCATATAACTCCAATTTATAAAAGTTGGCCATGGTTTTTTCATATAACTCCAATTTATAAAAGTTGGCGGTGATTTTTTTTAAATTTTTTATTTTATTTTTTGCCCTTTTTTTTTGACCCGCCAAGATATTAAAAATAAAGTGCTTTTGTCATATTAAAATTTCATACACCACGACACCACATAACTGTTTATAAAAAAATTCAAAATTCGGATTGTCTGTGACATGCCTGGTGTGCTTAGGCTGCTCTAGGTATTCACGCTCCCACCATGGAAAGCCATGTGCACATTGGATCCCGCATAATGCGACAATTGCAACTTACATAGGTAGTCGAAGGACTTTATTAGTGGCCCTCGTACCGGTGTGACCGTTCAAAATCAACGCCATTTGCAGAGCTATGTAGATGGGAAGTGCCAAATCATGCTGTATGCGAAAATATTGATATTGGAAAGTTTTAGAGGAGGTTTAACCTTTTTAACTATTCACAACTTGGATACTTTATTTAATTTCTTCATAAATATTCTATGTACGGATGTTTATTTATCCAGCTATTAATACAAAATTATACGTTGTTCATATAGACAAGTGGCAGATATGTACAAATCTTGCAGCTGGTTAAAAAGTGATTGATAAAATGTCGTCTGATATACATACACACATACATATATGAACTCGGTACCAAACATTCAATTGCGATGGATAGATTCTGAGTGGTTAAAGTGGTTAAATAGAGAGAACTAAAAATTGTCCTGAAAACCGACCTTCAAAAGTAAACTATCCTATTTTTTCTATGTTTGACCTAAAAAGAGCTTGTAAAGAATAAAAAATAAATAAAAAATATGTATGCAAAAAATATCTCTTTATAACATTTTAAAAAGTTTATTGTATGCTGGTTTCAGGTCTAAAAAAGAAAACAAATTAGAATCTTCTTTATTTGAAGCTAATTTTGAATTTTCGTGTCTTCCATGAAAATCGAGTCGACTAAGTTCCTATTTGGCATTTAGCAGGGACTGCTCACATTTCACATTTGGATCAATAATAGATACATATCTTTGGAAATGAACGAGACTGATGCTTTTGTTCAAAAATAAATAAATAAGTAAACATTAAAATAGTTTCTATGCAATTTAAGTAATTACTTATATCCTCGCCCAGCTAACCGTTTAATACTATTTTATTATTTTCCATTAAATTTTTAAATGAATTATCCTACGTAAAAGTATATACTTACGACGTACTCACTATAAAATTCAATAATTTGTCATCTGCAAAATGATTTTAAATATTTAAAACTGTCAATTTTCTGATTCAACATGTCATGCATTTCGCTAAAAAGTGGCATGTTACATAAATCAAACGTAATCGTCTGACAGTTAACAGCTTCAATTAAGTGCCAGCAATAAGGCCAACAAAAAAAAAGATTCAACAACTCACACATTCACTGTGCAGACACACCCATAAAGCGCTTCCCATAACACCGTGACACACCTACGATTTCTTCCCTACAACAACACTTCGAACGTTTCAACGACGGTTACGCAGCAAATGTCAGAACAACAATTCGCAACAACAACAATCACAATATGCCTTTGACAACTTAATTAAAACATAGCAGACCTTTGGCAATGAGCTGGTGATTGCACGCGTTACAAGTGCACATATGGGACATTCCATGCCGAATCGGACACCGTTTGACTTATGTATCTCTGGTTTGTTTCATAAATTTGTATGTTATATAGTACGATCTCAGAGGGTCCTCCTAATTTTTATTTTTATTTTTTAATTTTTTTTGTCCAGCCGTTTTCGAGATATCGCTTTTTGGAAAAAAAAAAAATATTTTTGTTTAATGTCCAAAACTTGGTGGCGGATTTTGCGTGGAGTTCCCCATATATACAAAACTAGTTTGCTACAGCTGTAAGTAGATATGTATGCTTGCGGGACGATACGGGATTGTAAATGCGCATTTAGGCGCAAACGCTTAAATTTATTGAATACTTAAGCACGGACCCACGTGCGAGGGGGAGAAAGGGAAAATTTGCCCCCGCCCCCCTAGGGTTTCGCAGTAAGTGAAAAAATTGCGACCATTTTTAGCCATTTCCAACAAAAATTTCAATAAAGGTTAAGACTCTGTTAACTTTAAAAAAATTAATCAATTGCTTTTAACTTTACTTTACATTATTCTGAAAGCAATGCCCCCAAATTTCACTTTGCATCCGCCCCTGTGTCTACTTGCCATCATTTACATATGTAAGTATTTATATACGCATGCGTAGTGGTGTGGTAGTTCAAGTCTACCCATTGCGTGACTTAGGCTACGTTCACACAGAAAGCGGAGCTGTGCCGAACGAAGCCGTTCCGAGCTGAGTGAAGCTTTCAAATTGCTGTATCTATATGAATGTGTTCATACAGCAAGCTTTTTCCGAAGCATTTTGGAGCTGAAAGCAAAGCAGTTTTTGATTTTGAATTTCCTATTAAATTTTTATGTTTTATAACGCTGCTGCAAACAAGATATCAAAATATTCAAATTAAAACGAACTTTACAACGAATCTTTTGAACTGAAACTGAACAAATATTTTTGCCGCTTTTCATTGACCGTAAGTTCTGTGGTATGTTTGCAGCAGAGTCCATGCGAAAAAACACACTTCGCTTTGTTCCGCCTTGCTTCATTCGACGCCGCTTGGCGCTCTGTCTGAACGCACCCTTATGCGTAGGCGCAATGTTACATGCTGATGTAGCAAGTAAATTAATTGCCCAGTGAGCTTCAAATGGAAAAATGCGAATGAGAAAACTTGTGTTTTAATTTTTAATGGATTAAACATGACAACAGAATGAAAATTCATGTATTTTTTAATGTTATTTATATATCATAAACATTTTTGAACTGCAATAGCTAGAAATCATCTTCATCGCCTGCAGCAAAATTGAAATCAAAAGATTTTCACTCGATTATAACTTATTTTTCTTTCTAATTGCTTACTTGGCTACTGGGCAGGTGCTTATCGGATGACCGTAAGTGAATATCAGAGCCATACACATGACCTCAACCAAGACGGTTGCATATGGCACGTATGTACATCAAATGCAATTTATTACATTTTATATTCAATTGGGTGGGTAAATGAACTGGCGAGTGCATACGCATTAATCAAAGCGCAAGGGCTAGTACTCGCGGGGGATTTGTTTCAACTGAATATTAAGGTCGTAACTGCATTGACGTTTTGGCAAATTAGGTAAAGTTAATAAATTTAAAGGTTGGTTCAATCTCCACACCCAGTGCGAACTTCATTTGAGTACCAGAACATTGTGGAATCATTAGTTATGAGGTGACAGATATTCCCGCCTGGAAAGGCCCAGAACTCTTCCTCCTTCTGGCATGAGCTCCGTGTTTGAAACATGACTTGAAATGATTTTTTAGCAAATCACCGTTAAGCCTCGCGCACACTGGGAGCTTAATGCTAAGCTGGGAGGTAAACCGTTGAGCAAGCTTATAGGCGCTGAGAGATGAAACATAGTGGGAGCATTCAAGTACGAACTATTGGTATGTATAATGGCATGCACGTATTTTGTTGATTTTTCTCTAAGCTCCCTATTTTTCAAACCCAAAAGTTCAAAATTATTTAAGGAAGCTTTCGGAAATATTTCTGTACATACAAGTGGACTAAGGGATACCAGAAGCTCGTGAATGTTAACAATTTTAAAAATGTAGTGAAATTTAGTGAAATTTATCCAAGAGGTAGTGAGTTTTCCACGAATCTCATGAACAAATTTTGGGAATGAAATATACAAAAACGGTACATAAGCAAGAAATCTCTGCTAACTAAAACATAGTTATGAAATAGACTGTTTTTTTTCGAATTTTTAAATCAATGAAAAACAAAAAAGTTTCCAATTCAACTCAGAATGTGTCAAATCAAACGCATTAATCAAAATGATAAAGACACCACGTTGTAGAGGGAGAAATTCTGTACAAAATATTTTTTTAGGTTATTAATTATCAACTCAGATGCTCGTACATGGCGTATGAGTAACATTATTTCCTGCGCATATTTCATACCAAAAAATTATTCCATTTCCCGATGCATTACACGAAAGTGATACATCGCGGTGTAATACTTTCCACCGGAATTTTTTAGAGCATTTCTTCCTCTACAATGTGGTATATTTATCTTTTTAGTTAATGCATTTGACGCAGGCGAAGCTTTAGTCGCTAAAATCGACAAGATTTGATAGATTTTATTCATTGAAAGATTCGAAAAAAAAAATAATAATAATTAAAAAATCTGTTAATATTTTGATGCTCCGAATGCGTCAATTCCTCTCTTCGGAAAAACGATTGGAATAAATATTTATTCCTCTGCCGGAAAGTTATTCGTCGCTATTCCGTAGTGAATAATTAACAAAAAAGTTATTCCGCCGCCACTCAGAATTGTTCAGAATAACTAATGCGTGGAATAAGGAGGAATAACGACAAGTAAATAATATGGCCGAAAGACATTTTGATTGAAGTTAATTTCCTTTTCGCCTACTGAGCGTTAAAATAACTAACTTTTTCTGTATTGCTTTTTTTAACTTTTCCTCGAAATAAGTGTCGTATGTATGTACAAAAAGTTGTGCGCTACCAAATTTGAATAGCGCAAATAGAATACTCATACATATTTTTTTTAAAATCGAGGAATACTTTCTGTCCTTTCCTTTTTGAGTGAACTTTCCATATTTTTCTGATTATAAACAAATAACGTAATATATCTAAATAATTTTCAGAAATATTCTAAGTATGCAATTTTGAAGACCATTAAATGTTAGAAGCTTGAAGTAGCTAAGATTTACCCTTG
This sequence comes from Rhagoletis zephyria, assembly GCF_001687245.7. Classification (NCBI taxonomy): domain Eukaryota; kingdom Metazoa; phylum Arthropoda; class Insecta; order Diptera; family Tephritidae; genus Rhagoletis; species Rhagoletis zephyria. Next base: position 90,085 of record NW_016158829.1, on the reverse strand, counting down.
CATTAAAAATTTTTTTTTTGTTAAAGCTGCTGTTCATTTTCGCCATATAAAAGCATTGTCGAATATACTTTGTACAGAACAAAATGCGTAGCACCATCAACAAAAATGCCAATCTAAAAGAGGAGGCAGAAAGTATTAATCGATTTAAAAAAAAATACGTGTAAACCCTCAACTATTACAATTTCGTAACGCAAATTTCTGTTTCTCGCTCCACTCTAATGTGTACATCAACTAAGAATACAATATGTAAACCAAAATTTCAACAGCTTACTTACATGTTGTGCATTTGTGCCATTGGTTGTGGTGGTTGTTGTTGTTTGTGTTGTACCAGCACAATTCGAATTACTATTGATAACACCACTCGCTGCTATCGGATTATTATTACCAACAACTGTTGCCGTCGATGCACGTCGACTACTGCTATTCCGATTCGAACGATTGTTGGACGTCGAATTGTGTGAATTGGTGGCGTGTGTGCCGGTATGGGTGAGGTGGGGCGAGGCAGGTGGCGTTGATTGATTGGACGAGGGTTGGGTTGTGGTATTGGAGTTGGTATTGGAATTGGAATTGGAATTGGAATTGGAGTTGGTTGGCGGAAGTGAGGGGCCCGTTCTGTTGCGTAGACGGGCCAAAGCACTCCTTAGGCCCTCCGTATTGTTTTTGTCGGGCCCCTTGCCAAATAAAATGCATCCACAAAACACTTTGAACGCCTTTGCATGTGCTCTGGGCTAATGCATACGTGTTTCTGCTTGTGTGTGCATGCGTGTGAGTGTTGGCGATGAATTTGAAAGTTGAGCACACGAGCGCGTTGTTGGTTGGTAATCGAGGAATGGTGTTGAGAAATTGATGTGCCGACGATTTGAAAAAATTCTAGTTAGTTTTGCGATAATTTCTTTTAGCTAAGTTGCTTAGCTTTCTTTTTATAAAAAATACTTAAAATTCGGGTTTTTTTTATTAGCAACGCGGATATCTACGAACTCTAAAATTTATTGTGGAAAACATAAGAAACTAAACATTTTGAAAATAATCTAGTTTATGTAAATTCAGCTCCAGCCAAGTTATTTACATATTTGAAATCGATAGTTGATTATGGAAAACAAAGTGGGATATCACTTTTTTTAACTGTCCGGACTCACAGAATTTTTTAATTTTTGTCTAGTTCAATTATTTTCATTAAGTGTGCTTCACTCCAAAACGTTTTTACAGGCGAGATAAGATTTTGAGCAACCTGAAAATAGAGGGAAAATGTTCTTTAGTTTTATTGTAAAAAATTTTACGAGTAAATATAAATAGGCAGGATATCTGCATATCGATATCTTAACTCTCGAATACCCTAAGCAACACTTTTTCAAAACTTTTCAAATAGCCTTTTTAAAATATTTTTTACTTCTTCTGTAAAATAGAAAATGCTTTGGTTAGGGCCTTGGCGAATTAAGGTAACGATATGTATATATATGAAAAGTTCCAGACTTTATTTCGAAAATATTTTTCGCGAGGGTTGCCACTTGTTTGGAACTTATAAATCAATTAAGTTGACAATTTAAACGAAATATTTTAATATACGTATCAAACGAGAAATCTTTACTTCTAAAATATTTTTAAATGGGGTTGCCACCTGTTTAGAAAATGAAATTTTGTAGCTAAAAGTAACATTTGATTATGGGCATCAAACCAGACAGGTTTAAATAAGCTTTATTTCTAAAATAGGTTTAAAGAAGGTGCCACTTGTTTACAAATTAAAAATCAAAAGGTAAATTTAAAATTTTATTATGGGTGCCAAACGGGAGAGGTTTAACTAAATATACAAGATACTTTATTTCTAAAATATTTTTTTAAGAGGTTTGCCACCAGTTTAAAAGTTTCAGTTCAATTTAATTATAGGTTAAATGAACAGTGCGGGTGTCAAACGAAAGAAATTAAACAAAACTTTTTCTCCAAAATATTTTTGAAAGATATGTGGTTCTTCATATTGCAACAGCTTATTTGGGTTTAAATTTGACAAAATATTGACCACATATCCTGCGATATAATTTACTATTCCTAGAAAAGGGAAACATCAAGACAGACTCGATTCTAAGTAAGAGCATGCAAATGATTGGGGTGTAGCTGTAATATTTCATAGCATATCGTTAAATGTAAGCATGTATGCATGTATGTATTATCACATGGGCGGGGCTCCGGACAAAAATCTACTTTGCGTACCTCATCATGTATTTTCATAAAAGTTTTATATACATTAGGGATGTTCAAATAAAATCGTTTCCAAAAACCGGTTTTTTAAAATTTGGTTAATGAACTTTTTCAATCTTCTTTTAATTTAGGGGTTAATCGTTTTTTTTTTTTACCACAAACCGAAAATTCGGTTTTTACATTCCCCAGCAATGGATAATTATTTTGCAATTCATCGAGATAAGAATAAAATTTCACGGCGTATCACAAAACTTCAAATTAACTAACCAATTTTTGTTTGCTGATCTAGTAGCTAAGCATAAGCGATTGTGAAGTCGATTGTGAATATGGAAATTTTGTACAAAGTTTGAAACTTAGATTTTTTGCCGTTTGTTAAAACATGACCAATATTTAAATAAAAAATTTACAAAAAATATTTACCATGAAAAACATTGGAAATGATTAAAAAAAACCATCACTGTACACTCAATTTTGAAGTTAATAATANAAGTTTTATGAGTTAGAAACTCGAAAGGATAAAATAGTCAAAGATTCAAAGTACAAATTTTTCATATAATGAAACTAGTTCATAGTTTTTCTCTTTTTACTTGTAATATAAACATTTCTAAAATAAATGTATTTTTTGATTGTTCTTCGTATTTTCTGGCTTTTTTAGTGCCTTATTTTGCTTTTTTGCAATACCTATTGCCTTTTCCTGCCTTTTTCGATATTTTGTTTTGCCTTTTCCAGCCTATTTCGTTATTTTATTTTGCCTTTTTTATAGGTTTTTAGGTCCTAAAATTCCGTTCCCTGTATATTACCATATACATAAGTAGATACATACATATGTAATTATATTCATATAGCTCATTTACTTCAATAGTGTCGCAATCCAAAAAAATTCAAATTTTGAGTTAATAATAATAATAACCGTTTCTTCTACGTTGTGTAAAAATGTCATAGCTGTATCGATTACCAGTATCTTACTAGAGGAAAATATGCATTCATTTTTGCTATGGGAGTATATGTAAATTCGAAACTTTAAAGTCGTTTTTCCTAGCTTCACTATTGAAGTAAATGAGCGATATGTATTTACTCATAACTTTAAAAAAGTTTTTTTTTGTGAAATGAAGAGTTTGTATTTGTATGAATATGTCCAAAGGTTTATTATATTTCGTATATTTGGAAATAAAGTTGTTATATAAAATTAAGGAAATTTATTTTTTAATTAATTTGAGTTGCTCAGCAGTAAGTAGTAAGAGTAAGTGTTAATTTAATTTAATTTGATATCAATGTTTTTTGGTTTTTTTGCAGTGTTTTTTGTAATTCGGTATATTTCAGATTTTAATGGAATTTTTAAACGGTTTAAAACCTGAATAAAAAACCGTTATTAATCAAAAAACCGATTTTTTAAAAACGGTGCCCATCCCTAATATATATTATAACCTTTTTCTCTCACTCTTTTTTATTGAATATATAAATAGTATAAATGTGGACTAAAATAGACAAAATAAAGGTAAATATGTTTCTACCCACAGTTCACATCAATGTTGCTGTCATTTGTTTGCTCACAACTGCTAAATGTAAACAATGGTTAAAAAAGTAAGGTTGTATTCCCACATAGGCGATACGCAACTAACGGATAATTCCACTATAACACATCGCCACCTTACGTATTAAAAGTCAACAAAGAAAAGCAAATGAACCAACAAATAACCGCAGGCATTGGCAATGATACGACTGCCGTTGTTCGTGCAACTTCCCGGCTACCTATTTACGCAGCTTTCCCCTTTCCGCTTATGTCTGCCACACCGTTTGTAGTAGCGCAGTTTTAGTTAAAGCTCGCAAATTGTAAGTGTCGGGTGTTTTTTTGCTGTAGGCGTCAATAAGAGATTTGTTTGCTTACTATGTTATTTCCTTGTTTTTTTTTTGTTGCGATTTTTTTCATTTCTACAAATTCCAAAAAATCAGTAGGCAGACATAAATATTCGTATAAAATTGACGCTTTGGAGCTTAAAAATGTTCGTATATGAATGCGAATTTTAGATTTGATACGAATTTGGTATTAAAAAAAAAATCACTGCATGTATTTAGTTATGCCATTTATGTACATAAAGTGCTATTGGACACTTAAATATTGTACATTTTTTATCTAAAAACAATTTAGTTTTGACTAGCTTTAGCTTTAAAATTAATTAATATTATTTTTCTGGCGAACAGTAACAGAGAATATGTTCTGACATCTTATCATCATCAAGGCAGGGCCCGAATTACGGCTTTGTGATCAGACCATTCCTTTCATGCCAACTCGCCGTCGACCTCATTTCCTTCGATTAAGGGAATAAAAATTGTGGAGGGAGACCAATAACGGAAACAAGGCCATTTTAGAAGTCGAAACTGATTACCTCACGTAATCCTGCGATTTTATTTCCATTTATGCTGATAACTCAGAGATGGAATATGGAATTAGCGTGGTTCTATACTGCAAGGGCCTGCAGAGAAGACAATCACATCGCTTTCCTGATAACGCAGTGTCTTTCAGGAGGAGATGTTTGCCTTAGATTAGGCGGCTGGTTTCATACGGAGCAGTAAACTTCTGTCAGGGAGCATCTGTAGTTTAGAAAGCCATGTACCGCTGGATTCACTTAGTCACGCCAATACCTATCTCTTCTGGGTGCTTTAACATGGCAATATCGAAGTGAAGTGTATGAAATAGCTACCGAAATAACGAAACATGGTGCGGAATCGCAAATTACGGAAATTACCTACTGATTTCTGATCTAGTAAGGAGGGTTCAAGAATATACCGCAGCCGTAACCAATGACCTATGCATCAATCGTGACGACTGTAAAATCTTAAGATCCTCAAGACCGAGACTCAGTAAAGGTAATACTAAAGAATTTTTAACATAAAACAAATCTGAAATAAGGACACTGTTGTTCGGCATCAATGCTCCATCGATGGCGTATACCAACAAGCTCCATCTGCAGAAGTTGTCGGGATGCGGAGGAAGAGGAATCGTTGCACCACTTCCAGTCTCAATGTCTAGCTTTCCATACAAGCGGTTTCAAGTATTTGGGAAAACGCCTATTCAATACTTTGAGGAATTTAGCCTAAGTAAACATATGGGAGCTGCACAACTTCATCCGGTGTAGTCAATGGTTTAGCCGACACTATAAAGACAATACGCAATAACATCGGTTGAAGGATGTGCCTTCACCTGGAACTCATAAAGGGAATTCTCACCTCATGAGCAAGTCTACCTCCGAGTGGAAGTCCACGTCCTTCGTACGCGCTTTCCTAACCTAATTCGCCATAAACTTAACAGCAGATAATTAAGAAATCATTCATGTATGTATGTAGCTGTTACGACCAAATAAAGAGTAATGCGAAAGTTTTTGTAGCTCACTTTCTTTTGAGTTGAAACTATTCGGGAAGTGGTTTTTTTCAAAACTCCATAGGTTAACGCACTAAAGTATATTTAAATGTGTATCTGCTAAAATGTTATGTTTTCCCAGTACTAAAATATACTCAAATTCAGAGCTAAATTACAACATCAAAAGCAGTATAAAATTAAGTAAATTATTCAAATAGCTGATTGTTCATTTGTATTTAGCAAATTCAAGTCACACGCCAACCGCTGTCAAATACAGCCAACACACGTACTTGTAAAATAAATCTCTTCGTAAATTAATTTTCTTCGTTTTTTTTCATTTTCTCAAAGCTACAAAGTGCTTATTTCTTCCGCCATTTTATAGGATACACGAAAAGTTAATAAACGCTGTAGAAATGCAATTAATTAACCTCCAAAACAAACCACAATGGTTTTTTTGTACTTTTGTAGAATTGGGTGGAGGCTTCTGGAAACGCCGTAGCAATGAAAATTGTACTCTGAAAATTGTACACTGTTGCCAACTTTGTACTTTTCGCACTAAATTTAGTGATCTTCTTTAATCAAAGCGCGCAAATTTTAGATTTTAGTGCTTGGTGTGTTTTTTTGTGCTTTTCTTTTTAGTTTGAAGACACCAAATCTGTAAGTTTTAACAAAAAGGGGGGCAAAACTTATAGAAATCGTAAGTTTTGTAAGAAGCTTCACAAAAATCTAAACAAAATCATGTCACAATGACAATCGTAAGCGAGAAAGCATATATTTATAAACAAAATATGTGGCAGCACTTTCAATCATGTCAAAATTACATTCGGTAATTCGCCATTGCTGGGACCAGAAATCTCTGTTTAGATCTTTAGTTTGGCCTAATTTGTTATATTTTTTTACGACTATTAAAAAAACAGCATCACCTGACAATAAAATTAATATCTAACGAACCTTTTGAAGAAAGAGAATTTTCAAAATCGGGTGGGTTTTGATGAGTACTTAGACTGCTCTTTTGACACAAAAAAAAAAATTGTCCCACTGTACGCGTGGATAATACACTCAAATAAGACACATTAAATAGGAAAATCAAGCGTTCGGAAAGAAAAGTTTTTTATGCTCCTTTAGTTCACAAGATCATAAGAGTCTGCAGTGTAGATTTAAACTACCCATAGTTCATGAAACTTCATTTCTGGCTTTTTCTTTCGTTTGATAGGAATTGTAGAAGAAAATTTTAACATTTAAAAAGTTAGGAAAAATTAATCAAATTTGCTTACATCTAAGCGAGACGGCAACGCTGGACACAGCTGCAAATTGGAAAATAAGAGCAAGAATCTTAACGTCGCTTGAACGAAAAGATTTGAATGAATCGGCATCCTTACAATACAATTTTTCATGCATACAAAGTCCATTAAATACTTCAATAAAAATTTGGTGCTTTTTCCGAGAAGACACAAGTTTTTCTGGTGTTTAAGTGCTTTTTCAAATTCAAAACTTGGCAACACTGCGCAGAGAAAGTGATTGTGTGTTAAGAGCGAAATACACCACACAAGCGGTTTGACAAACCAAGCGAAATTTCCCTTTGCTTCAAGCCATTTGTGCTGTGTATGGGGGTGTTTGAAGGTTTGACGGCGGTTTGTCAAACCTTCAAACACCCCCATACACAGCACAAATGGCTTGAAGCAAAGGGAAATTTCGCTTGGTTTGTCAAACCGCTTGTGTGGTGTATTTCGCTCTTTAGCAGCAGGCGTCTGCGGTTAACGGTTAGCGGCTAGCGGCTGCAGGTGCTGCTTGCGTGCCAGCGCAAAGTCGTATTCAACAACACTCATACGCCATGGCGTGCCAGTAATCAAATGGCGTAAAAACGATGCGTACACACATGACTGCTGGTGCGTATAAGCACACTTAAACATACATATGTACTTGTAAATTATTTGCTTAACTTGATATTTCATTGCAACTTTAACTTTACACACTCTTCACACATATTTATTATTGTAAAAAAGTATGTGACACTTGAAATAAAAAGTACAAGCGCTGTGCGTAAAATGTGCCACAAAGTACGCTCCAGTATTGCTGGAGTTAATCGCCTCTTTTGAACTGCTACTTCACTGACTTCTAGGGAAAGCTACTCTAGGGAAGCTACTCTGTTAGCCCGCGATAGAGCGCAGGGTAGTGCAGAGTCGAGCTAGTCGGAAGCAGAATTGCGAAGCACTACGAAAGGGGGCGTCCATAAATCACGCAAGTAACTATTTTAGTAACGCCTGGTAGTGCAGAGAGAGCCGATTATGATAACCGCCTAGGACATTGCCTGGTTAAAGTAATTGCTCAAATACACGGCAATTAGTCGATCGGTAGTCGGCGGAGTTTACTTGGTAGTAGCTCCCCCCCGTACGGCAGGGTATATATGTACATATGTACTGTTTAGCATACACATATTCATTCCTGTGTAAATATGCATCTGAGTAAAGTGTCAAACACACAGCTGCGCAAACACTAAACATCAAAAATATTACAGCGAATATAAAGTAAGCGACCGCGTGTTTATATGAATTTGTGTGTATTTATATGAATGGCTTAACATATGCTTCCATTTTTAACAGCTAAAATGTTAGCTGCAAAAACTAGCATGAATAATTTATGCAAGGTGTTTATATTTTGTTTCTGTTTTTCATTTTAAATCATTTCCGGCGTACGTTTTTATTTCGCGCCTTTTACACATTCCTTTATACACTTACTGGTGTACTTAACTTNATAGAGCGCAGGGTAGTGCAGAGTCGAGCTAGTCGGAAGCAGAATTGCGAAGCACTACGAAAGGGGGCGTCCATAAATCACGCAAGTAACTATTTTAGTAACGCCTGGTAGTGCAGAGAGAGCCGATTATGATAACCGCCTAGGACATTGCCTGGTTAAAGTAATTGCTCAAATACACGGCAATTAGTCGATCGGTAGTCGGCGGAGTTTACTTGGTAGTAGCTCCCCCCCGTACGGCAGGGTATATATGTACATATGTACTGTTTAGCATACACATATTCATTCCTGTGTAAATATGCATCTGAGTAAAGTGTCAAACACACAGCTGCGCAAACACTAAACATCAAAAATATTACAGCGAATATAAAGTAAGCGACCGCGTGTTTATATGAATTTGTGTGTATTTATATGAATGGCTTAACATATGCTTCCATTTTTAACAGCTAAAATGTTAGCTGCAAAAACTAGCATGAATAATTTATGCAAGGTGTTTATATTTTGTTTCTGTTTTTCATTTTAAATCATTTCCGGCGTACGTTTTTATTTCGCGCCTTTTACACATTCCTTTATACAGTTACTGATGTACTTAACTANAGTATTGCTGGAGTTAATCGCCTCTTTTGAACTGCTACTTCACTGACTTCTAGGGAAAGCTACTCTAGGGAAGCTACTCTATTAGCCCGCGATAGAGCGCAGGGTAGTGCAGAGTCGAGCTAGTCGGAAGCAGAATTGCGAAGCACTACGAAAGGGGGCGTCCATAAATCACGCAAGTAACTATTTTAGTAACGCCTGGTAGTGCAGAGAGAGCCGATTATGATAACCGCCTAGGACATTGCCTGGTTAAAGTAATTGCTCAAATACACGGCAATTAGTCGATCGGTAGTCGGCGGAGTTTACTTGGTAGTAGCTCCCCCCCGTACGGCAGGGTATATATGTACATATGTACTGTTTAGCATACACATATTCATTCCTGTGTAAATATGCATCTGAGTAAAGTGTCAAACATATTCGCACAGCTGCGCAAACACTTAAACATCAAAAATATTACAGCGAATATAAAGTAAGCGACCGCGTGTTTATATGAATTTGTGTGTATTTATATGAATGGCTTAACATATGCTTCCATTTTTAACAGCTAAAATGTTAGCTGCAAAAACTAGCATGAATAATTTATGCAAGGTGTTTATATTTTGTTTCTGTTTTTCATTTTAAATCATTTCCGGCGTACGTTTTTATTTCGCGCCTTTTACACATTCCTTTATACAGTTACTGATGTACTTAACTAAATTTTACGTACATACATACGCAATCGCAATTCTTGTTTATTTATTTTACATGATTATAGTAGTAGATTTATACATATATATAAACATATTTACACGCAACATTTTCCATATAATTTTTTTTTTACTTTAGTTCAAGGTCATTTGCGTCGTTCTTTGTGCCGTTGTTATTTTTGTTTTTGTTTTGCTCACCTTTATATTTAATTTATTTACTGCCACATTTCCGCATTAAATTTTAATTCAAGGCAGCTTTACCAGCGAAAATTCTGAAAAATATCGTGCATTTGCTGAATTATTGCAACCAGAAATTTGAAGGTACTCAATTTGATACATTTGCATGGGTTGTAGGTCAGCAGATCAGACTGAAATTAAAATTTAATGCGATTTCTGAATTTGGTTGAAAATAGATACGGAAAAAAATTTGGTTAACAAAATTTATTTTCTACGGGATATCATCAAACGTAGTTGTGAATTTTTAATCAGTTTAAACGCAAAGTCCTGGCCATGAAAGTATTCATGCGGAACTTTCTGTATGTAGCTGAAAAATAGCCTTCTTTGTGAACGAAATAACCCGTGTAGGACGGCTTGGTATTTCCGACGTCTGTTGGTAGTTAACATGATGGCCAAAGTTGTATTTAGTTTCTAGTAAATAAACAAGTACTACTTACTTAAGTAATTTGGATGTCAGTATTATTATTATATAGCATATATAGTGCTGCGACCTAGCTATATCTATTATGCTAACCTTTATCAAGTCACTCCAACTTTAGGCTGTTAATAAAATTAAGCACTTTAGAGGATGTCATGTTGCAGATTCTGGATGGAGACGATAGTCGCCCTCCAAAGTGTATAAGTCTCAGTCGAGTTATACGCGGGCAATCGCATAGTATATACTCCGAGATTTCATCCTATAGCCCACATAGCCTGCAGTTCGTCTCCTCTGAGAGTCCCATATTGTGCAGATGGTACCTCAGCCTACAGTGTCCTTTCAGGTATCCGGTGAGCGTTCTTAAACCCTCTCGAGAGGGAGTTATGAATCTTTTGGACTGTCTTATACCCTTTATCGAGCACCATTCGGTTGTAACTAGCAAGTCCTCCCATCCCATTAGGAATACTGCTCTGTAACCTTCGGATGGACCAAAGAATGACTGAGGGCCGATAAGGCTCCATTGGGCACCGATTTTCGACAGAATGTTAGCCCTTTCATTGCCATCGAATCTCTCATGACCCGGAACCCACCATAGGGTCACCCTGTTACTGGCTCCTAGTCTTACCAAAATCTTTTTGCAACTGTCTACTACGTTTTACATCCTTTTACAAGAGTCAAGTGCTCTTAACGCTGCCCGGCTATCCGACAGAAGACATTCGTGGACACAGACTTCAATTGCAAACATTTCCGCCCGGAATATGGTAGGATATATGTCCATCGGGAAGCTTTTTTGAGCGAAAATTCCCTTTTTTACAAAAAAAATGTGACATTCTAAAATTTCCAACATCAGCAGCAAAGAGTATGGAAATATGACTTTAAAGAATTATTTCCTGCAGCAAAAAGTTTGTGAAAGTTGAAGCAGTTATATTCCTAGGCTTAAATGAGAAAGAAAAAATATCAGAAATAAAACCAAAAATTTCCAACAAAGAAAGAAAGGACTCAATTGCGTTTACGCACCCGTGAAGAAAATACATAAATACCAAACAAAGAAAATGTTCACCCCTTGTACAAGCAAGCGAAAAAATCTTAAAAACAAACAGCAAATAATAAAGCAAAAAAATAGCCCGAATGCAAAAAAGTGACATTGGAAATTCCACATATCACATTCGCAGTCGCCTTTGAGGCACTTAAGCAGCAAATATACTACAGCGGATCGTAACTTTGTTTCTATTTATGGCCTCACCGCAGGTTGTTTAGCAGGTTGAGTATGTGGTTGGTTAGTTGGTTATTTGGCTAGAAGGTTGACTAAGCAAGCAAAAGATTTTCAACCCCAAAGCATAGTAAAACTTTGCATACATACGTGGTGTGCAAAGCAGGCGACGGAAGAGTGATTGGTGAACTACGTGTGGTTGCTAGGCACTTTCATGTAGTGGATTATATCTTTCTATGGCAACACGAACAACAGTACGAAAGGGTGAAAGCGAAAATCCTAAAATACAATTCAAGAGCTGCAGATACTTAAGGGTCAATTTGTTAAATTATTTCAAAAAGATGGCTGCTTTTATGGTATATGAACATCAGGGCGTATCACAAAAAACTGTGCAAATTATTGCAAGCGACTAGGCAAGTTGTATCGTTTAAAGAAATCGTACATCAAAAAAAAAAGTTAAGCCAATTTAAACCTTTCTCACTGTGGGCGTTCAAAACTGCTTGGAAGAAATTTACCTTTTTTGTCATACATCTTGATACGGTCTAATGTACATACTTACATATGTGTATTTATTTATTCTGCTCGCTTAAATCTCGGATAATGAAAAATGTCTGTGATTTTTTTACTTGGATTTGAAACGCAAAGGCATGCAGTAGGCATATAAAGTGTGTTGAATATGTTTACTGTAGGAATTCACCATAATTTGCGTTGTGAAATAAATTTCTATGGAATGTGTCCAGATATTCTAATGAATTACATACCATGTCTAATAAAAGGCAATTCCAATAAAATATTCATTGCCTAGATGTCAGTTATGATTTGAGAGTTGAAAAAATGCTTATTTAACCTTGCTTTGGCAACCTACTTGAAAGTTGCTGAGAAAATATTCATACGTTTAGCAATCAGTTTGCTAAAATTTAAATAAAGTAAAAAAAATATATTTTTCTTTTTAAAATAAAAATAAAAAATTTAAGAAAACTCAATTTAGTAAAGGAAAAATAAATAAAATAATATACTAAAAATTATACGAAATTTAAACAACAAATTTTCTTATTAAAGCAATAGGAATTTAGAAAATAAAAAATTTAACGAAATTTTAACAAAAATTCTTCTGGTTAAAAAAATGTGAATTTAAAAAATAAAAAATTTTGTTTCAAAAAGAAAAAATTCAATTAATTTTTAGAAAAAAAAATTGATAGAATAACAGCCAATTTCACGAAATCAATTTAAGAGCAAAATGATTTAAATTTTTTTGAATTATATATGGAAATTGACAGAAAAAAAATATCATTTTCCATTTAAATTGCTAGCGAAACCGGCTGTAAGTTTCTAAAAATTAAATAAAAAAATTCAAATTCAAAAGTTTTATTTCGAAAAATCAATCAAAAAGAAAAAAGTAGAGATGTAAATATTATATTAATCTGATTCCTATTGTGGAGTAGTCGTAATGAAATATTTTGACTCAAAAATCTTTACAATTACCAGCGTTTACCATTTTGTTGTTTTCAACTTATCATTTCACTTCCTTTTAGTAATCAAAATTTTCAACAGAAATATTTGCGTACACATTTACATACATATATAAATTGTTATCATTGCCTACTGACTGCCACTTGAATCGAAGTCATTGCAGAAAAGGAAATTTCGTAAAGGAAACTTATTACATCTTATTGCCATTTTCAAATAGGAGAGAAATTTGAGGATTGAATGCAATTCAGTATTCAGCGCATGGCAATGGTTAATTTCATAAAGGCAAGTTATGTATCAAAGAACATTTGAAATGTAAAAAGTTGCCCAAAACAAAGGCCTTGTCCAGGCACATACATAATTGCTCAGAGTTATGAAATTTAGTTGTTTGACCTTCGCCAGGCCGTCATTGCCTCGTTAAAAAATATTTGCGTTCAAGTAATAAGTTCGCTAAAATAGATGTATATACTACAAATACGCAACCATTCTTTGTATATATACTTGTCTAATTGTAAAACCATAAATTGAAAAACGTAACTAAAAACCTCTTCGTTTACGAAAACGAATGCTAAAATTATTTTCATAGAAAAAATTACTGCACTATTAATTTCCTTTAGAAAATGATTTATAATTAAGAAACGAAGAAGAAGAACGAAAAATGACACTGAAGATGGCACAACGCCGAAACCGGTTTGTCAGCAAACCCAACTTGACAAGGGATGACGGAAATTCGTTCCAAAATAAATCATTTATAATTAAGTTATCAACATGAAGTAGAATCCATCAGACGAATTGAATTTTCATTAATAAGTGGTTTTGTTCTCCGGAAAAACTACGTCCAAATTCTATTAAAAAAAAAATGAAATTTGCCATTTTTCGACACTTCAACAGTTTTTTTTTTTCAAATCAACATCAGAAAATCTATACGATGTGGTTGGTTGCGTTTGTGCGATAAAATACGACCAAATTTAGTTGAAACGTGTTATCAATCAAAAACTTCTTCGGTACAACTTAAATCAATACAAGCGCATTACAACCAAAAAGTTGAGCAATACCTATTTCCCTTAAGGCGCATAAAGTTACTCCCAAAGCAATTACACCGATAACTTCAAGTTCGCACACATATACCTACCTACATATATATTAACTTTTGCTTAAACAGCCACACATACATACATACATCAAGATGGTTTTCTATGATTTTCCGCCTCACTAAATTTGTATTTCCCCCCCATTGCAGCTGCTGCAGCCATTTGTTGGTTTGATTGTTTGCGCCGAAAATTTGCATATTCATCATTTTAATTGCTGCTGGGCGCACATTTAGCATTCGAAACTAATTTGTGGCGAAGTATTTTCTTAAAACAAGAAATAAAACACAACTAGCAACATAAACATTTTACATGCGCTACAGCAATAAGCAACTCCAATTTGAATTTTCTTTCTTCAGCTTCAGTTTATTTTAACTGCATTCCTTATATGTAGGTAATCTAACGCCATTTACTTGGGACACGTTTTTTATGGTCGGGCCAGCAATTAATTTAATGCTCTGAAAACAAATAAAATTAAATTTTATCTTAATTTTGTATTTTTGGTGTATTGTTTCTTTGGGTTTTAATTAGTTTCGCCCAAAAGAATGTTGTACAGGTTATGAATAAGAGATGATTTAGAAAGTAAGATTCTATTTATACACCTTACATCTATGTAGGGATCATCAAAAACCAAGTTGATGTAGATGCAAGTAATTTGAAATATTGTAGTATTACAGTAAATACACCACTCTAATGCATTTACAAATATCGACCGCACACGATGTCAATGCCATCATGACCCACATAAGTCATAATGAACTCAGCGGGAGTTCAACACCAAACGTTCAAAGGCACAGTTCAGTTTACACTTGCCAATTGCATTACTCAAGACAGGCACACTGACCAACTCACGTGACGATCAGCTTAACAGATCGTCAGCGTCAGTTTGTCAGTGCGACTGCCAAAATAACTATGACACATATGCTGATTTAGCATACCATATGCACATTTGTAGTTTGTAAGTATTAGTGTAAATTAGTGTAAGAAATTTTGTATAAAAAGAAAGTAATTTCAAATAAAGAATCAATTCTTGTTGCACGCTACACGTAAGCATTTCTTTAATTTACATGGCGATCCTGCCAGGCTTCGGTCGTTAGTCAGCGGAAAAATTTGCTTAATAAGCAAAATCGCTAAAAAGACCGCGCGCCACTGAGAAAAAGAAATTGCAAATAGATTCTAAATAGTTCACTTTACTCGGGTTTTCACAGTCAATTTTTACAAAAGATTCACAATCGTATAATAAATATAAAGTCGGCTAGGATGGTAATTCGAAAATAAGCAGTGAACCTCTAGAAGTAAACATACTCCCGCTAGAGCATGTAACAGCAACCAGACCTCCAGAGCTTCGATAGCATAAAAGGGTGGAATATTTGAAGGAATCTGACTGGCAGCACAGCAACCAGACCCCGCCAAGGCAGCAAAAAAAAAAAAAACTAAAAAGGATAGTATAAATAAGTTAAGATAAATTTTGCTTAGGAATTTTTTTTTGTAATTTCGCTTAGGAAATTTAAAAAAAAAAAAATAAAAAAAAATANTAGGAATTTTTTTTTGTAATTTCGCTTAGGAAATTTAAAAAAAAAAAAATTAAAAAAAATAAAAAAAAAATGTCAACAGTTAATTGAAAAAAAAAAACAAAGAAAAAAAGAGCTTATAAGCATTAAAAAAATTTTTTACATAAGTATGCAGGAGATTACGACTCAGGAGGAATTCAATAGAGTATTTAAAAAGTGCGAAGACACCATAAAGGAATTCATAAAAATTTCCGAAAAAATCCTTAAGAGTCGTAACACTGCAAAGCAAGGTCCGACGCCGATTACCATAGAAGAGTATCGGCGACGGAATAAGCTTAATAAAAAGGAAGAAATTCCTAAAATACCTACCCCTATAAAAATCCACAAAAGGAGACGGGGAGGTAAACACCGGGGAGGTAAACAATTTTCCAAAAAGCAGCTTTCAGCTTTCTTGCTTAATACTTACATTTTTATGCCAACATACATATGTGTGTATGTATTTACACACTTCACACTTCATGTGTTTGATTTGTTTCAAATTTTTAGATTTGATAGATAAACATAAATAAAAAATAGATATGAAATTTGAGCTTGATTAATACATTTTTAAAAACTTTACAGCACAAAAACAAAAACAAATCGATTTAGTAGTTTAAGAAATATCTCGAGAACGGGCGAGGAAAAAATTTTAAAAAAATCACACATACCCACATAATTTGAGTTATGATTTGTATTTTTTTTTTAATTTTTTTTTAGAATTTTTTTGAGTATGCAGTTTTGTAGCCCATTTTAATTTAAAAAAATATTTTTAATGTATTAATCAAGCGCAAATTTCATATTTATTTATTATTAATGTTTATCCATCAACCCTAAAAATTTTAAACAAGTCAAACACATGAAGTGTGAACCCCGTCCATTTTGGTATGGAACGCCCCATGTATTGAATCATCTTTTCCTTTTGTGTGGCATCAAAGAAGTTGGATAGTTCGTAAAACCCACACATTTCGTTATTTGCGTGGAAGACTAGCACATTTCGTTATTTGCGTAGTAGCACTAGATGGGAGACTAGCACATTTCAGATTTTCGCTTGGAAGAGTAGCATATTTCAGATTGTTAAGCCGCGAAAACTGCACGTCTCCGGTTTAAAGTAAATCATAAAAGCATAATATATATTGAAAATTCAAACGTTTATTCTATATTTCTTTAATTGTATTATGAAAATCATGAAATTCAGACGGTATATACCGTTTACTAATCATTTGTTGAATATCATCCACTTTTCTTTTTTTTAAAGGTATTTTTCCCTTGTAAGCTTTAGGCAATTCACGTGTTTCATGGTTGACCATTGAACATTTTTTTTCATTAGGTTCAACTTCTCCTCGCTTTGCATAAAGTCGTATTTTACTGCCATGTCTACTTGATTTTTGCTATTTTTTATTGTAATTTTCCGTACATGTGATATCTTAATTTTTTGCCAATGAAAATATTTGGACAGTTCTTCGAAGGAAAATATTTCATTTGCGTTTGCGTTGTTGAAAATTTGTTGAGTTTTTTTAGTATTCTCCTGGGCTTTAAACTTGGGCCAATATGGATTTTTTTAAGAGAATTAACTTTATTTTAATTG
>NW_016158829.1:67967-72384 GCF_001687245.7 Rhagoletis zephyria | reverse complement strand
CTAGTCTTCCACGCAAAAATCTGAAATGTGCTAGTCTTCCACGCGATTAGTGAAATGTGCTAGTCTTCCACGCGAGAATCTGAAATGTGCTACTTTTCGACGCGAATAATGAAATGTGCTAGTCTTCCACGGTAATTTGAGATGTGCTACTCTTCGTTGGGAGCGACGATATGTTCTTATGTATGTAACTAGGTAGGTATACTCCTGCTTTAAAGAAGAACACTTCTGTACGTCCCTTACTAAGTGTACAAATATTTATTCAACAATGTAAATAAAACCCACTCCGCGTAAATATAGATTTGACAACGACTCAAATTTCTTAGGAATTCCCCACTTTCAACCTCTAACGAAAGCAATTAAAATTGCCTTTAAAGCCTCTCTTTCCTTTATTTGCGTAGTAAGTACGCAATTTAAGTTATTTTTATGGCATTTCTTCGCAGTTACTCTCTCTTTCCCGCTTACTGGTTGTGTTGCATTGTTCTCATCCCACCTTGAAATGATTCCGGCTGCTATTGTTTTACAAAAACCAGCACCTTGTCGTAACAATCATATGCGCATATTTGCTTGTAATGGCATTTTAATTTTTCCTCATAGTGTTTCTTTTGCTTGGCATGCTTCTTTGTTTTCTTTCGTATTTTTTGCTCGTTCTGTTTACAAAGTTTTTTTTTTTTTTGGTTGGCTTCCACAAACGACTATAACGAAAAAATTGCTGGCATACTCTTGCGCCTACTTTACCAACCTATCGGCTTTCTCAGCTTACACAATTTCGCTATGAATTTATTAAATGGCAATTTTGCTCTACTTAATGCATTGAGAGCATTAAGGTATTTAAGAAATCTTAGTTATTTTGTACTTTATTTCACAAATTGAATGCTAAGTAGGCAATTCAATTATTTTGTTACCAGTCGCTAAGACAACACAAAGCAAAAATACTTGTAAGTATGCTGTGTAGAAATAAGTCGTTTGTAAGGAAGGAGAAAATTGATTTGTTGCAAAGTAATTTGGTACGATGAGGACGAATATTTAGAATTTTATTAAACAAAGAAGTTTTCTAATTTAAATTACCAAAAAAAAACTAAGTAAACATTTACAGATCACTGAAATTACTTATGTCTTTTTTAAATATATATAGATGGCATATATTTTAATAAGTATAAATTAAAGTCTAAGTTATTTCGACCGTTTTTTGACAAGTCATGCTTAAAAAACATTAGGCTAACCATTTCTAATAAATGTTTGGTCGCTGAATTTCAATCTGCACTCAGCAAATCAAGTTCTTTCATAACTATCCTAACCTAGAAATTTGAAAAATGTTCTTTTGGATTATTTTCTTGCTTACTTAGCCTCTAGACGGTTATGTTTCTCTAAAAATTATATACAGAATTTTAAAGAATATTTCCGGTTCCTTCACATGCCCTTTCTCGAATATGTTATTTTCAACCGTGAATTTATATTAAGAAAGAATAAACTTCACAGAGCAGGAGAAACATATGCTATGTGATACTATGTATCGTATAGAACAAAAGCTTTAACAAATTCGTGGAATATTGCTGTGCAAACTCATTAAATTAGAAAATTGGTTTGATTTTAAAAGCGTTCTACGGCAGTTTAGTATTTTGCCTGCATCGGAAAAAAATCGCTCGCAACGAACTGAAATAGCAACAATGCAAAAGCATATTTAGCACATATTTCTTGAAACAGCGAGCTATAAGCCTTGCAAAAATTTTTTAGTATAAAATAATGACTGATTGCAAAGAAAATCAAACTACATCCAATAAGGTAGGATTCTATTTCAAATCAAAAACTTAATGAAAACTCTGCATAGCTGTAACTAATTGTTTTTCTCAAATTTGCTGAGTCAATTTCAATGCCTATAACGTGACCATTACAGAATTTCATAAAATAAATTACATAAAAAAAAACGTAGTTTTTCCTAAAACCCACATGAGTCTTATGCGGTTGCTTTATGATAAACATTTTAATAATAAAAAATTTTCCCAAATGTAGGCACCACGTTAAAGACTACAAAGTTCATACAACAGTTGGCATTTGCAGTTTCCTTACCACATCCGGCACAAAACCCAACGAAGACCAATGCACTGGGAGTCTGAGCGAAAGGAAAACGAATAAATTTTCATATTCCTGAATAAAACCTAAAACTTTATTAACTAGCTTTTATGTTCGAGTAATTACGAGCAGCACATACGCAAATACCTAAATGCTGCAAAATATGTATATATGTACATTTGTATTTGAAAAAAAAAAACAAGTAACCAATAAATGAGTGGTAAACGAGTTTGTCACTCAAGTTGCAAACTTTCCTCTTTTGCGCCAACAAATTAAAGTACATTTTTCTGAAGAGACGTTCGCATACTTATTAGCTTGTACGTATATGTGTGTACATATTCACAAGTGTATTTCTAAAGAACTGTACTGCTAATATCTATGTAGTGCTATACAAAGTTGCTAAATTGCTCTTGTCACTCATAAATATCATTAAGACTTCACACTCAGTAGCTTTCCTATAACAGCGTTCCTTCAAAGGTTTTTAATTTTTATGTACACATGTAACAAATGCGAACTCAGCTTTCCAAAGAAGACACTTTTACGAGGATTTGTGGGTTACAGCGAAATACAGAAATAAATATGCACTTAAAAGCCATACGATTCTTGGAATCATTAAAACCCTTTGAGAAAGTTAAATCAAAAACAACTACGCTGACCTAAGTGAACGCATTATTAGCCTGTTAGAAATTGCATAAGCCACAACTTTATTATATATTATATATACGATATGACACATTAGGGAGCAGAAATGATTACACAGTGATTTTGGTTAAACATTTACAAGGTTTTTAAATTAAATTTTATTTTTCTTCATAAAAATATGATTCATGCTTTAAACAAAACCATATAAATCAAACTTTCGAACTTTATACAAAGCTTAGAAAAATTTTCATTAAAATTTTAAATTTTTAGCCCNTAAATTTTATTTTTCTTCATAAAAATATGATTCATGCTTTAAACAAAACCGTATAAATCAAACTTTCGAACTTTATACAAAGCTTAGAAAAATTTTCATTAAAATTTTAAATTTTTAGCGAATTAAATTTTAGTTTTAGTAAATTTTTCTAAGCTCTGTATTAAGTTTCCATTAAAAAATAACAAAAAAAATATTAACTTTAAAAACCTTGCAAATAAAAAAAATCACCGTGTACTCATTTCTGCTCCCCATTGTATAGATATACATATGCGTACTTAAATATTTTTATAAAAAGTTTAGTAGTCGCTTATTAACGCCAGTCATATATATCCCTCATACTATTTAAATAACTAATTGGCTTATAGAGAGTTCCTTTTTTCCCTACTAAAATACTTTTGTTTGGCCCAAAATTCTAACGCTGTTGCTTTATTATTACCGTGAAAACTCACACACATTACCCGAAAATAGCAAGTCCGCCTCGAGTTAGTAAATATTTATATGTACTTGTATACACACATTTGTATTGCGCACTAAGTAAATAATAAATTCTTAGAACTGGCAAATAACGCACGAGCAGTTTTGAAATTGCGCAACGGAAACTAAAACAAAAACGTGTCAGTTTGCTCACAGTCAAGATTTAAGATGGCGCCTATTGGAGTGACACGGAATATGGTGGGCAATGGTCTCTTCTTTAATGAAAAGGGAGGAGTCATTATACATATATACATATATGTGGGCATTTGGCAGAACAACTTAAGTCTATCTTTCGCGGTCAAACTAAATAGCATATGCCGGCAAAGCTCTTTTTACTGTCTGATCAATAAATTTTTTAAAAAGAAAGCATTCAGTTATTGGAAACAGAAATATTTAAAAGTTTGTGAATAGCGATAAACTTTCTGCTCAAGAAAATATAGAAAAGGGATTTACATTTGTTCTTGCTTCAAAAATTAAAATCAAAGAATCGTCGGTATTTCTTGCACAATACTTATGTAAAGGGTTTCTAAGTCATACAAAAGTCATGTTGCCTTACATACTGTACATATTTACATACATATATTGCAAAATTAAAAAAAATAACTATCTCTGTTTCAGAATAGTAAATACTTCACATTAGCTCGTTAGCGAAATATATGTATGTATATTCCCCTTCACTTCCATTCAGGGATGGGCGAAATCAAGAAAATGAATAATTGAATAAAAAAAAAATAAGAATAAATTTTCATTCATCATTTCAAAAATTTTGAATGACGAATAAATTTTTATTCTTTATTCAAGCACTTTAGAATAATGAATAAATTTTTATTCTTTATTCAAACATTTTCGAATGATGAATAAATTTTTATTCTTCGAATGATGAATAAATTTTTATTCTTTATTCAAACACTTTCGAATGATGAATAAATTTTTATTCTTCATTCAAGCACTTTCGAATAA
>NW_016158829.1:17925-66452 GCF_001687245.7 Rhagoletis zephyria | reverse complement strand
AAAATGTTTGAATAAAGAATAAAAATTTATTCATTATTCTAAAGTGCTTGAATAAAGAATAAAAATTCATTCGTCATTCAAAATTATAAAAATTATGAATAAAATTTTATTTTTTATTTGAATAAAAATTCATTCAAAAACGCCCATCCCTGCTTCCATTAAACTGTCGCTGTAGTTGCTTCCTAATCGACTGCGCTCATTTATGGCATATCTGTTAAATGGGTTCGTGTCATTAAATCAATACACACACACTCACACTCTGCAAGTTTCGGTTTTTCTATATTTATAGTTCAATCGAGATAACGGCTCGTAATCGCATAAATTAAATAAGCTAGACCATAGCGAACAAAAAGCTCTAGAGTTTAGACTGCTACACGAACATACATTTAGCTGACATAATAAATCCATATAAAGAGTGTATAATAAATATCGAACGCAACATTAAAGAACGCTTGCGTCAGAGCAATGAAAATGTGTAGTGAATGCAGAAAAGTGCACAGGTGTGCTCAGTGATAACACACGGTGGGTATAATGCTTGTGTGTGCAAAGCGCTCAGGATTTTGTTTGGATATAGCTAAATTTTGCGGTACGTATGTTTACGCATTTTTATGTGGAGCTATGTGGTACATATATGGCAGAATAATTTAATTTTTCTATGTACATATGTATTTTATGCATTATATAGAGCAAAAAAGTTGGTTTATCAGCAATCAATAGAAAAATCTGACTAAATTTATGATTCTTCTGAAAATTAGTTAATCAGAATCTACCTCTGCAGAGTTCATCCTTTCAGTATTTAGAACATTTAGGCATACAAATATATCTTAATACTTTCAGATGTGTGTCGGCTGCAGCTATAATTGTGAATTGTCAGGGCGTATGAGCACCTTAGTACATTGCCTTCCTAGCTAAAAACTTAACAATTTCATATCTCGAAAGCATGGTTAGCTTAACTTTTCGTAAAATAATTAAAGTAGTTCAAAAGGAATGAATAAATAGAAAAAGTTTCTATAAGTTTAATCACTAACAATGCCCCTGGAATTTTATGAAATATTGTTACAGAGCTGTATATACATAAGTATGTACGTATGAATGCTATGAGAACACATGTATGTATGTTGGTTCAAACATTTTTCATTTTTCGTAAATTTACTCCAAGAAACCATATCAATGAAATATTCAAGGTATGTAACATTCCTAATAAATCCACATTCTCCAAAAAGCATTTCGAAACAGAAAACAAAGGAAATCGTAGCTTCATGTATGCATATGTTCACTAGGGTGCATCCCTGGCCGTATACAAAATAATCGGTACCATTTTTACATAGGAAATATAAAATTTATTATATTCTAATGACCTTATTCATAAAAAACAAATAAAATATATTTAAATAACTTTGTAAAGTCGTATTTTTTATAAAAATTTTTGGTTTATAAAGGATTAAAAAAGTTTTCTTGAATTTTTGTGAATACTACCATAAGACTTTCGCCAGAATATTTCGGAAAATATTAAGTTTAGCATGAACTGTGTCTTTTTGATAATACCTCCAAAAATGGAGTTTTTTAAATTCAATTGGCTTTTAAAAATATTTTTATTCTAATATTTACCTCGGATGGTAGTGAAGAGTTTAAGTTTAAAAGGTCTCCATAAATTTTTTTTAAATCTTTTATCTACTATCAAAATAATGAGATTTTTTTTAGATATTTTCAAATTGGTCCAGCTCATGTAAATCTTAATATTTTACCGAAATATTTTAGTGGAAATCTTAAAATAACATAATTTTTATAATTCCGGTGTAAAACCCGCAACTTTTTTTTGGTGATGCACCCTTATGCATATATATACATAATACATACGTACATGCAAATGTAGATGCGTACTAACAATGACTAGCACTTAGAAAAGTGATATTTAAATGCCTGGATTTAAGTCATTGTAGGAATATACATACATATGTATCTTTGTGTTATTAATCTAGCACTACAATGATAGCAATATTAAGGATTAAAGAGCGAGTTTAATGTGTTATGCACACATTTCGTTTCTCCATGCTTCGCTTTAGCATTCCAATACATGGGTATTTCCATACGTCGCATACGTAACAGTCGTACGTTTCAATGTTTCAATTAGCTCTATATTTAACCGAAAAATGAAAGAGAGTGTCGTTATGTGACAAAAAATGGAAGTTGATTTTTTCTTTTCTTACAAAATCGCAAAACTCTGCAAATTGTGGATGGCTATTTTCATGAAACTTATTTTAATATGATTTGGAGCAATTCTAGTTGTTTTTGGAGTTTTTTGAATTAATGCAAATTGTTTCAATTTTCTTTTACAACCCCAAGTGTGAAACGTCACGTGACATACATTTCCATGTTATATTTTTACTAATATTGCTTTTAAATGAATTTTTAACGCAAATAAAACATATATTTTATGTAGAATATACTTTATATTTTGACTTCAGCGCCAATTCAGTGTCAATTTGTTGGAAATCTATGATTTATTATGTTTCAACTACATACGCCAAATTCGAACCAAATCGGACCATAAATACGNTTATTATGTTTCAACTACATACGCCAAATTCGAACCAAATCGGACCATAAATACGGTTTTTCGAAATATCTCAACCTTGGCGCCCCCTAGGAAGACCATTTTACGCAAACATGATTCTACTTTTATAGCCAGTATATATTTTAAAATAAAGACAAATCGACCCGTTAATACGTTAGATATAAAACTTTTATTTTTTTTGTCGTGGTGGACCTTCCGACCCATATGTATATGAATTTACAAGTATTCGCATTGTTTGCATGACAAGATCTGTTTTGGATAGCCTGTTTGCAGCTACAAATAAATAATTAAATAAAAGGAAATGTTGTGACAAACAATTATACATATGTGACCTGGTCTACGAAAAGGGAGCTTACGTGCGAAAACTAGTTTTCTGTGAAAAAGCTGTTAAAAGTAAGCAACTCGTTTCGTCAGTCGTCGTTTGTCGTATTTTTACTCTTCTTTCTCTACATTTTTAGTACACTTCTAAGCAAGTTAGGATTTTCTGCTTTTCACCACGTGAAAAAGCATCTCATCTTCCATCCGAATCAACCAAAAAGTGAAAATTGATTTTTTGACACCTAAGCCCCCTTTCCGTAGACCAGGTCACATATATGCATGTATGCACGCAAAATCCGTATTCACAAAGTGTGACTGATTGGCAGTTACTCTCATAAAAATCGTTCTATAAAGTCAAATTGAAAAAAATTTTATTAATTTTGAATCGTTTGTTTATATTTTTTGAATCGATAGTACCTCAAAAGATAACTCCATAACTAAACACAAAAGTTGGCCAAATGTAATCAAATATGGGTTGTGATAAAATTTTATTTGATTATATTGGATTTCGTGGTAGAGTGAAAATCAATCTATGGAAAGGATAGAGGATGAAAAGCAGGGGAGCGTGATGGGTTATTAAAACTCTACATATTGGTTTACAAACAAAACATGCCAAATTTTCTTTTTGTTAACAGTTTTTGTTTTCCCATCTTTTTATTTATTTTTTTTTTGAAGATTTCAGAGATATATAACTACAAAATTACTTACTTTAACCAAACAAAAAACAGCGCCGAAAAAAGCAATTCAAATTTATGGCTAAATTAATATACCCTTGTGCACAAGTGCGCTCGGGTATAAAAACTAACTAACTACTGTACACAAAAATTCGAGGTATTTAAGGCTTCACTAAATGCTGTATACAAGAATGATCCAATGAATGAAAATCCAAGAAAATAATATCGAAGAGTCCTCAATTTTTCCGAAAAGTGACAAAAAATCTCTTGAAAATGTCGAAATAATGGTAAAATATGTGCAAAATTTGCAATAGTTTGCCAAGAAGAGCCAATTAGAAAAAAACATGAATGTGTTCATTCGCAGACAGAGATTTAAAAAATCTGCAACAGTGTCGTTATTGACATTTTATAAAAAAGTGTTTTTCTATTATCATTTTTTGTAATTGTCTCATTATATAGTATTAGTGAAACCGCATGGCGTTAAAACGCCCAGCCCTCTTCTAAAGTTTTTTCGAGCTTAATCCTTGTTAACTCTTCTTCGCCTGACATTGCGATATATATTATTATTGGCTGATGAATTAAGTGGAACTCGATTTTTTAAACATGTGGCAACCCCGGTAAGTACAGTTCAGAAACGAAAGTTTTTCTAACCCCCTCCGACTGATGCTCATATTTTAATAATTCATTTAACTTATTAAATAATTTTTATTTAACTTTTTAAAGAGGTGGCAACCCTCTTTCAAGACCTAAATTACATTCTGGCGTTCAAACTAAAGATTTCTTAACACTCCTTCGATTGACATCCATATTTAGATGTTTCATATAACTTGTGTATAAGTAAACTAAATTCGACATTTCAAGCAGGTGGCAACCCGCTTCAAAATATTTTAAACTACTACTTTCTGAAACTCCTTTCCTTTGGTACCCATATGGTGATACATATTTTTCTTACCTAATATGATTTTTTAAACAGTTGGCAACCCTCCTCAGCTAAGAAACAAAGCTTTTTAAACCCATTTCGGTTGATACCCATTTTGTAATAATTGATTTATTTTTTTTTAATAATTTGAGTATAAGTTTTTAAAGGTGGCAACTCTTATCGAAAGAGTAAAACCGTATTGCACGTACAGTCCAAGCCTTTCAATTTGACACCTCATTTTTAAAAGTGGAGCGAACGGTGCGGATATGATGACATTGATTTTTAAATAATTTGAATTAAATTTTTCAATAGTTGGCAACACTTTTCCAAAAAATAAAACCAGTTTGCACATCTACATGCTAAATGCCTTAACTTGACACCTCATTTTTAAAAGACGAGCGAACGGTGCAGGATAAAAGTATCCTAAACAAAAAATGCCTTCGCGGTAACATATATATGTATATAGATGATATATATAGATATCAATAGATAAATGTCTCTTTTTGGAGGTTCTATTTGCTTCTGCATTAATTTGCCATTGTATAATTTTTATGTAAAGCAAAATTCGCAGCTCTGATATAAATGCGGACATTTTCATAACATTAAAGCAAATCTTCAAACTCCACATCTTCCAACGCTTTTACGACTATCAAATTAAACACACAATTTTATTACAGTAAAAACGATGCAATAAAATTATTTACAATGAACTGACCTGCAATGAGCATCCGCTTAATTAAGTAAAAGCAAGGAGGCATCATTAAGCTAACTTACTTACTACCTTTTTATGCTTCCCAGGTTTTAACTACCACCTAAGGTGTGCATTATCATCCTTCCTTTCGTTACACATAAATATACAAGTGCATACATATAAGCATGCCAAAAATATCTACCTCGCTGTTTTACAAAAAAACTGTATAACTCAAAAAAGAAACTATTACTTAGAGACACGTTTAAAGTCTTTAATTTACGTTCGAAAAGCAGACAAGTGGAGAGTATATTCTCCTATCCTACTGAAACTATTATATATATAATATAATTTAGCATGATTTTTTTTTACAATACGAAGCATAATATAGCGATTAACTCTGCTTCATCAGCTCAAAATTTTAATTTTTTGAGTTATCACAGTCTTTGAATAAATGAGCGTTATGAAGTGCCAACTCTATCGCTGCCTTCTGTCGCAAATGGGCTGCAAATTTCAAATCAAAGCGCCGCTTTGTGACCTGAAACCATTTAGGGCTATCAATCTGAAATAGCAATCATACGTATATATATGTAAGTATGTATACAGACACCCGGATAGTAATGATGCGGTTATGTGAACACGGTTTTATTGCTCAAGAAGCCTTTCAAACACAGTAATGAGGCTTCTGCGAAATGCTGGCTCATAAAAGTCTTTAGTGTTTAATTCACTAACTGGGCATTATCTTTAAGTGCATATCTACATATAAATACTGCATACATATATATGTATAAGTACAAAAGTATATCTTCAAGTATAACCAAATTACTTTACCTTCCAGCTTAGCAAGGCAAATGAAAGCATGGAAGATGTGTGCGTCTGTAATTGGCAGGGCAAATGAGCTAAGTGACCACCAATTGTCTTTGGATAGCAAATTGTTCAACTTAATTCCCTATGAACGTGTAAATCACCTTAATCGTTTGATTCCTTTGTGGTTTGAAGATGTGGAAGAAATTAATGTACATATGCTCATACATATGCACATAAATGTATAAATATTTATTATGCCTAAATTACAGCGTATTGAGAAAATGTATTATACATAGTTCAAAAATGTATTTTGATCCCCAATGATCAATCAAGTACACAGTTCAAGTTCGTACCCACCATGTCTCAGCTCTTATCACCCTATCGTACCACCTTAATACCAGTAAATTAAAGCTTACCAAAAATCATTAAACTTTTGTGAACAATGTATTTTGATTATTGCAACAGGAATATTTAAAACTCAATTTTTTGCCGATTGTCGTTAGGTTCAACCAAAAAATTTCATTTTTTTCGAAATTGCCATGTAAACACACCCTAGACTCAGGTGTATATGGCAATTTTTTTTGTTGCTTTTAAGGTGTTGCGGTCTAATGTACATATGTACATGCACTTATGCATATGTATGTGTGTCTCAATGTCGAGTATATTTTTTCTGATACACAGGTTTGTATGTATGTAAAAGAACTCTATATGTGCGTACATATATCTATTTTCTCTTCATGCAACAAGCCAAATGAAGCTGTCAGCAGCAGACACTCCATTTTAACATTTTCGTTTTTACTTGCGTTCCTTTCTTTCTTTCTATTTATTAGTAGCAGTAACACGAAATAAGCAAAAGTTGTACATACAATGAAACCAATTTCAAACTAACCTTTTTGTGTACTCCCAGGGCTGTTTATTTTTGCACAAAAATGTATGTGAAAAAGCAATGTCGGAATTTGTATGCTCCCACCCACTAGGATTGTTCTATAACGAAAAAATAAACCCCAATTTTTAATTTTGAAATCAAAAAATATTCAGAGGTCGCTCAAAGCGCCCAAAATTTTTCACGTATTTTATGTGGGGAAAAAACAACTTTTCGTAGAAATGGTATAGAATTCTTAATTCTTAAAAATTAATATTTTTCTTTCGGAAAACTCTGTTTATCTGCAGAAGATTCCCAGTAATAATAACCAATTGTTAATTTAATTATTTTTTCGTCGCAACTATAATCTATAGGTCCGTCAAAAACCCCGAAAAATGCAAAACAGGACCAATAAAAAATCGTTATTATTAAAAAATGATTAAATAGATCATTAGGTATTATTATTGAAAGTCCATTGAAGAAGTCTATTGAAGAAAAATATTGATTTTCAAGAATTCTATATCATTTCTAAGAAACGTTGTTTTTTCCTCATATAAAAATACATGGAAAACTTTGACCGCTTTGAGCAACCTCTAAATATTTTTTGATCTCAAAGTAAAATAATAGGGATATACCTTTTTCAATATAGAACAATCCTAGGGGTGAGAGCATGAAAATTTTGACTTTACTGTTTTTGAACCACTCTAATGCACATACATCTTTCTCTTTAAACAAGAAGCTCAGGACTGAGTACAACCGACTGGAACGACCGTGCGAGCCTAGTGCCCAAGCCGCCTTCCGATGAAATACTTGATGGTGGTATCGGGGGGTTCGGTACTTGAACAATAGGAGGTTTAGTTCGGGTTGAAGTCCCACACTGATAGATTAAGGCTTCCTCCTCGTGAAAAAAACACATAGTCGTGCGAATGTACTATATGCAAATTATGCCAATAAATTTTTTGTGTCGATATTTCACGTTGCATTTATCATTATTTAAGAAAAAATTGTCTTATATACATATATTTACATGCATGTACATTAGGACGGTCCTTAAATGTGGGAACCCCAACCCCTACGTCGATGCTTCTAAATAAAGTCGAAGATATCACATATAAATTTTGGTCCCGACTGAAGTCGGTTAAAGCGTGTCGCTTAGGGGCCAAAGTTCAGACTAACCTACGAAGACGTCTTAACCGACTCCAATTGGGACCAAAATATATATGTGCTATCTTCGACTATTGTAGTATCGATTTTGGGTATTAGAGGAATAGAAGTTAATTTAAATTTTATATTTTTTGAGTCTCCTTTGGTGGAATTTGAATTTTACACCCTGTGCAACACGCCTTAAACGTCTCCAACGGGGACCAAACTTTATATATCTGTGGCCGTGGTATTACCGATTGAGGGGGTGAGACTGAAAAAAAATCGTTCATTTGATTTGTTAATGACCACCCTAATGTACATACATACATACGAATTAAAAAATATTGTTTAATAGTTTCTAGAATCAGTAGCTTCATAACCTAGCATAAAAAACACGAAACATCATTCGAATCGCTAAAAAAAAACCAACAAATTCATTATTTCCATTTGTTAGCCACGACAGTCATTAATTTAGATCCTATTTTATAATAAAAAATTATTATTGATTATTATGAAAAGTGACTTGACAAGTGACAACTTTTTTCAAGCTGTGGGTTATATAAAAAAATACTGTAAAATTTAAGAATTTTTAAATTAAGCGCACAAATCTTTAAAATGCATCAATCCCTTCTGCGAACTTTTTCTCCATTCTCATTATTAACAACACAAAAGGGGCCTGTAAGTAATTTTTAGAACCATAAGAACTTCTCTTAAGACAGTTACAGTTATTTATATATGCGTAAGAAGCTTTACTCGAATTACTTCCCTCTATATACCCAGTTTTCTGCAGAAAAACTATTACAGAGCGCTAAAGTACTCGTAATATGAGATTATGAGCGGCATACTTTTCCATTAGCGTTTGCAAATTAAATTTTATTCATTTCAATTCCCCGTTTCTTAGTACAAAATTTTCAATCAAAACTCTAAAACTTTCGCAGTGAAAAAAAAAATGTTACAAAAAAATTCATAAATAACCAAAGCGTCCATTACAAAGTAAGCGCTCTAGCTGACCTTCTACATTTTTCCCGCTTACTTAATAGTTTATGGAAATTTCACTGCATTCACGCTGATTGCCCGGTTTTTCTACAGCTGTAACATACATACCTACACTACTACTTACTTACTTTTAATGTTTGCCAGCATTTTTAATGTTCTTTTATCATCGCACCACTCAAAGTTGCAGCAGCACATCGCAAAATTGCAAAAACTGCACTCATCCCCTTCAGTGGCCGCATTGGCGCTTTTGAGGTTAAGTGGAACTTTTTGCCACACAACCGTTGACCCTGTCCCGATTTCAACGACTACACGAAATATTCGCTCATACTATGTACTACATACATACATATGTAGTACATACATACATACATTTAACAACTTTGATGCGCACTGCATAAAAGTGGCAAAGCTGAAAATTTATTGAATGCCTTTGCTGGCGCAACAAGTTTTGCAGCGGAGCATTTGTAAAGAAATTGTAACATAATATAATTTGCAAAACGCTGCAGCATTAGCTTTGTAATTTTATTAAATGGGGTGGAGAGCAAAAGAATGAAAGCACGTAGAAAGAAATTGTAAGATTTGAAGAGTATCTTGCAATACTTTTTCACTTACTTAAGTGGTAAGGTATATCTAATAAAGTCACTCGCTTCAAAAATATCGGGCTATCTATAGGGAAAAGTATCTGAAGCTATTTATGCTGGAGCAGCCATTGAGCCATCAGATTTCTAATGGATAATCTACATAGTGCCTTATGCGTGCCAATGCTGGGCGTTCGCAAAGATACCGAGGTTATCGTTGACATATCTAAAGACAAGATTTGTGGTAAAATATGCAAATATATTACGTCAATATTTAAGGATATAGATGACTAGCTTGGAATTGGAGTAGGTGAACATCCAAATAGAAGCAGTGCGCAATAGCCACTTAGTCGCCTGAATAAATGCGGCGTCAAACATTTTTTACATTTTTACTGACGTATGTAGTTATTAAGCAGTTAATACTTGGAATTTCTGCTAGCGTTTCTTCGCTTGTATAAATCCTTTACGCGCTGCGACATGAAATTTATTAAATTCGGTAATGGTTCTGCTCTGCTAACACTGCTCCAAACATCCTCTAACCTCAATTCAACTCAAGAAATGCACCGGCAGTCATATTTGCTAGCAAGGTCTTCATGATATGCTAAAGGCCCCCGATTGGATTTTCGATATCTTCTTATTACGATACCCTCTTTTTTCTTTACGCAAATGATATTTTTTATTGCTGAATGGTACCATTCGTTACATTTACCAAACTATATATTGTACATATTTACCACTTATAATAATAACAATTAACATAATGGAACTCCGCTCTTAGGACCTCCAGTAACTCCAACTTACTCGATATTAAAAATCATGATTTATTTTGGAACGAATTTCCGTCAACCCTTGTCAAGTTTGGTTTGCAGACAAACCGGTTTCGGCATTGTGCCATCTTCAGTGTCATTCTTCGTTATGTCTGGTTCGAGTTTTTGTCCTTAATTTATGTTTATTTATCTTAGGTAATGTGATTTTCGTCGATGATTAATTATTAGAAATGCCATGGTGTCCTTTTTTTATTTTAGAAGGTTAATCTTCGCTGTCTCGATATTAACATCCGTTATGTTGTCTCTGTATAGTTTTTGCCTGCAGGTAGGTAAAAGTGGGTTATTTTTGTCCTGGTGGTACTTTGTGGTGTGTTCGGAGTGTCCATGCCTGTGGTTTTGTTGTCATTTTTCTTCTTCTCGTAACATTTCGCATCGTTGCTGCTGGACCCTAGGTAGACAAATTACTTCACTACTTAAAAGTTGTAACCGCCAACAGTGACGTGTAGCCAAAAGGTACTTTGTCTGGTCCTCGTTCACCATTGGACTAAGCTACTTATATTTCTTTTTTAAGGTGGAAAACGCAGCGCTTACGTTATTAAGATTCGGCGCGACCATGTCAATATCATCTGCACCATCCAGCAGCATTGTTACTGGGTTCAATTATTTCATTAAATCTAATTTGGCATATTATTGAAAATGTTTGAAATCTAGATAAAACACCTTTAAGCAAGCATAATGAAAAGTTGGAACCCGTATTTAGGACGTGCGCTGGGTGCATAAATTTCGGTTTCGGACGAACTTCAATGCAGCTTCAGAACTCCTACTAAAAGCCGTTAGCCCTTCCCCTCCACCAAATAATTTTTAAGAAATTATGAAATTTCGTGTTCGCAAAATATTTAATTTTTTCTGCCTCACATTTTGTGCGTCCAATCATCACAGCTTATGGTCACTCAATGTGCGCCAGAAAAATTATGTATTTAATTTGCAACAAAATATTATTTTGGGACGCCCAGTGTGGTCCGCACAGCACCACACGCACGCATGTCATTTGCAGCTCATTAAATACAGCGCAAATGATGATTGCTCTATAAAAAACGATCCACATTGCATTAATATGTGTAATTTTCACGGGAAAGATAAAAAATGACACAACTTTCAATAGCGCTTTTATTTCACATTGTTTACTGACCATTTTATTGAACAAGTGCCCATTGATGTACCCTGCTGTGGGTCGAACGCCGAAATGCCTATTAATATTTAAATTGCACATGAGCTTATAGTGACACTTCTTTCGCCGCAAAATAAATATACTCACATTAAATTAATAAGTTGGAAAAAAGCTCGTTCTTTTTGCTTGCTCTTCACACGCTTGCTAGAGAAGGATCTCCGCACGGTGCTTCGTAAATTGATTGCGCGCGCCATCGTCGCTTTATCAATAAATATTTTATTATCAGCCACTTTACGCGCACTCAATCAAGTGCTCTGCCAATTTACTTCACAAAACTGCCATTGATAGTGTAGTGCGTACGAAAAACAATAACTATAAACACTGCAAACGCGGCGACACGCTTCACGCAACTTGAACCCCCCCGATACGAACGTTTATACGGGTACTAAATCGAGTGCAAGTGCCACTGCGTATAATTGTGTTGATTGCGTGTGTATGTATGTATGTATGTGTTTTCGTTTATACTCATTTGTGTGAGAATATTTGCTAGTGCATGTACGCATGAAAACTAGTTAAATTTTATATTTTTTAATTTAGTTTTTAAATTAACGTCATGCGAGACTGCAACAACTCGATTATTGGAAAATTCCATAAAAACATGGAAACTCTTCACAATGCACAGGCTGTCACATGGTAAGGCGGGATATTTGTTTTAACAATTTNCGTGTGTATGTATGTATTTTCGTTTATACTCATTTGTGTGAGAATATTTGCTAGTGCATGTACGCATGAAAACTAGTTAAATTTTATATTTTTTCATTTAGTTTTTAAATTAACGTCATTCGAGACTGCAACAACTCGATTATTGGAAAATTCTATAAAAACATGGAAACTCTTCACAATGCACAGGCTGTCACATGGTAAGGCGGGATATTTGTTTTAACAATTTTAAAATTTCCTTTTCCAAGTATGTTATAAATTTAAAGTTTGCAAATTTCGTGTTAATACTTAAAATTGTTTATCTTGAAGCCAACAACACTAAAGTACAGTGAATATAAAGTGCAAAATTGTTCCTTAACCGACTCTTTGCATTGTGGCTGTGAAGGCAAAGCTTATCGCTCGAGGTTAGTGGCCGTGATTTAGTAGGTAAAATTGCGGAAAATCTGAAACTCAACAGAACCAGTGTCTAGCCGCGTCAACATTAAAACGATAGCCAATACCAACCAGCTCTCTACTGAAGATAGCACGAAAAGAATAAGGAGGAATCAATTGACCACTTAAATTGACGATTTCCGCTATTACCCTCAAATACCCGTAGGAATTGCTAGCAAAGCCGCCGCTGCGCGCGTACCAGTAAGGCTTATCGGGGTGGGCTTTAAGTTCGCTTCGAGCTATCGAGTATTGTAAAACGCTTCGAGCTACTACCAACTCGGGCACTGCATTTCGATTTTGGGTCCGCATGGATCTTTGAACATCCATATTCCAAAGATCGAGGACTAAAAGGGGTCAAGTATCTGAAATCGGGGCTTATTTACCGATGGATCGAAGCTAAATGGGAGGAAGCTTGATACGGAATACTGCAGTGTTTTCCAAGTGGGGGTACTCGCAATAAAGAAAGCTTCGAATTGGTCGGCCTCCAGTATGCTACCTTTTAAGGAAATTAATATCTATTCCGATAACCAAGTAGCCATCTTTGCTCCTGGCTCCTTGACGGTTCGCATCAGAAGGGTGACGGATTATTTGACTTCGTAGTTTGCCGCGTTGGATTCTTAAACTTATTTGGGTTGACAAGACGATGAGCCCTGGAGAAAGTGCTTGCGAAGGGAGACATTCTGGGTGCTCCCAAATTGTCGGGAGTTCTAACTGATCATTGTGTAGTGACCCTTGATGCGCAAGTTCTTTGGAGGACGAGGAGGTGGGGTCATCTCAGCACCTGCTGCAACTTTTACCGCACTTTTCCACACTACCGATGAGCTTTCGTGTATGTATTTCAGTCGCTTCCTTGTGATCATTATGTCCTGCGTCTTTCCTCTTTCTCTTTTAAGGCCACCGCCACGGACGGGTTAATACGTGTCTAAGTGCACCCCCACTTACAGAGGCGACCCGCCTGCCTAACCAAGCCTCAGCTAAACTGAGAGACTGGAGATGGAACTATCTTACCACTAAATTTTATTTAGTACCTATACGCACGTGGTTCAGTCGGGTCTTTCTTTTCTCTTAATCCCGGTTGTGGAAATGTGGCTCATCTTAAATAGCACGCGCACACAAAGGGATCTCAGACTATGTTCATACACATGTCTTGAGCTGAAAGTATGGAACTCGCTATAGTAAGTATTTTATGCGGGACTTTTTGGAGTGTTTTAGAAAGCTATGATTCCATAGTTAGTCGCATTAAAATCATATTTTCCGAAAAATATAAACAAATAAAAATTGGAAAATTCCGTTTATTTTGTGTTCAAAACTTTGGACGACTTAATATGTAACCACTTTAATCGAAGGAGCAGACTTCTCCAGATAAGAATCAAACCTGGCTTTGATATCGGTTGGATTTAGGTGTTTAAGATGAAAGTATTGTATCATATAACGATAGCCGATTTTTTCATGATCACACATTTACTGAGAGAGAGTTTACTTTAAATGGACTGTTTAACGAAGCATTTCCAAATTTATAATTTAGGTTTTTGAAGGATGGTATTATCGATCACAGTAATTTTTTTCAAACTACCCGCGCTTATAATCTGATTTCTAGTAAATATAAAATTTTAAGATCCTACGCATTGAAAAGCTTTCGCACATCCACATACATAAGTATACCCAATTATGAGCAGAAATACATAGTAAGCAAATATTTTTCTAATTATTTTTTTATATGAATTCCACAAACGCGAAATGGCGCTTCTTGTTGATTAGATTCAGTAGTCATACACAAGTCCTGCAGATACTTCAAATAAATAGAGAAAAAAAAACAGAAAATGATTTATTTGCGGGTTGAGAACCTCATAAAAATGTCACAGCTAGAGCATTCACTGCAATTGCCATTTTCCAGCTTCTAAGAAGCGAGCGCAAAATGTGGCAAGCGAAAACAACAAAANTAGTACCTATACGCACGTGGTTCAGTCGGGTCTTTCTTTTCTCTTAATCCCGGTTGTGGAAATGTGGCTCATCTTAAATAGCACGCGCACACAAAGGGATCTCAGACTAAGTTCATACACATGTCTTGAGCAAAAAGTATGGATCACAGTAAACTACCTGCATTTATAATCTGATTTCTGGTAAATATAAAATTTTAAGATCCTACGCATTGAAAAGCTTTCCCACATCCACATATATAAGTATACCCAATTATGAGCAGAAATACATAGTAAGCAAATATTTTTCTAATTATTTTTTTTATATGAATTCCACAAACGCGAAATTGCGCTTCTTGTTGATTAGATTCAGTAGTCATACACAAGTCCTGCAGATACTTCAAATAAATACAGAAAAAAAAAAACACAAATAATGATTTATTTGCGGGTTGAGAACCTCATAAAAATGTCACAGCTAGAGCATTCACTGCAATTGCCATTTTCCAGCTTCTAAGAAGCGAGCGCAAAATGTGGCAAGCGAAAACAACAAAAATAAATGCCACTAAAGGAGTGTTGCATTGCTGAGCATACAACATTATACATACATACTACTTTGGAGTGGTGAAGTATGTATCTACATACGTGTGTATATATTGAATTCGCAGCGAGCACAATGACTCTGCGTCCGTTGGCCGGGTCGCGCAGACAGCAGCAAAATGCGGGACATAATTGGAATTTTTTCCATTACTTATAATAGGTGTATCAGTGCCTCTTACCTACATACCTACTATTTATCGCTTGCACTGGGTCCCCCCCCCCCTGCCAACCTCTGCACTGGCATGCCACTGCGTATGCGTGACGTTTGTCCCCTTGATTGTTGTAAAGCATGTTTGTTTGTATATTTAAATTGTGCTACTTTATTTTGCCCTTTTTGCTAGCAATTCTACTCTACCACTACCGCTGCTATTTCATCAGACATTCTGCGGTGCATTCACTTCGGTTTGCAATAACGTTTGNAAAAACAACAAAACGAAATGCCACTAAAGGAGTGTTGCATTGCTGAGCATACAACATTATACATACATACTACTTTGGAGTGGTGAAGTATGTTTCTACATACGTGTGTATATATTGAATTTGCAGCGAGCACAATGACACTGCGTCCGTTGGCCGGGTCGCGCAGACAGCAGCAAAATGCGGGACATAATTGGAATTTTTTCCATTACTTATAATAGGTGTCTCAGTGCCTCTTTTTCCCGTTCACACTACATACATACCTACTATTTATCGCTTGCATTGGGTGCCCCCCTGCCAACCTCTGCACTGGCATGCCACTGCGTATGCGTGACGTTTGTCCCCTTGATTGTTGTAAAGCATGTTTGTTTGTATATTTAAATTGTGCTACTTTATTTTGCCCTTTTTGCTAGCAATTCTACTCTACCACTACCGCTGCTATTTCATCAGACATTCTGCGGTGCATTCACTTCGGTTTGCAATAACGTTTGCCGCCATTGTGGCGCCGTGTTAGTCATAAAACGGCCAGTGAACTGACAGGCGCCGGAAGCGCCAAATATGCAATAGACTGAAGTGCTTCACTTAAGCACTCAAGGGGGGAATTGAACATAAAAGTTAATGTAATATTTTTGTAACTAAATAGAAGGATAAGAGCACAACTAGTTGCGATTTAAAATATAGGAAATAGATGAACCAGAAAAATTAAGATACATAGGTATATATGTATGTATTACTGCGGAATTTCTAAACATAAAAAGATTTGGTAAATGATTGAAGCTCTAGTACTAGAAGATGTATGTTGGGGAGTAGTTACCAAGCAGACAGATCTTCAATGACAAGGATTTAACTATATCAGAACAATTCAAGAGTTAGCAAGGAAAATACCTAATTACTTTTCACGTGAAGAGGAATTTCGTTATAAAACTTATTTTTCAGAGCATGGAAATTCACCTTGGACAGAAATAATTTTTTTTTTTTTTTGGGTAAAGTCTAATTTTTAAGATATTAGCCCAAACTTTGGTTTAGATATGGAACGCTCCACGTCAAACGGAACCCCGAAAAACTGGTATAAAAGGTTGCTCAAATTCAACATGGCGGATAATATTCTAAAAATTGTTTGATTGATCTGGGAGCCCTCACTATGAAAAAAACCAAAAAAACAAAAAACCGAAAAAACACCAAGCTTTCTTAAGCCTCTTTAATTAATTAATTTAATTTAATTCGAATTTTAAACAGTTGACATTTAAGCTTTCTTAAACATCCTTCGTTTAATATCCTTATTGCAATACTTGCTTTAATTTAACTTTACTATCAAAAGAGGTGGCAACGCTCTTGAAAACTATTTTCGAAATATAGCTTGTTTAAACCTGCTTCATTTAAAATCAATATAACAACGCGTCAGTTAACTTATTGATTGACATTTAAATAGGTGGCAACGCCAATTAAAATTGTCTTTAAAGCACGTGGCAGCGCTCTTTAAATACATTACCAAACGAAGCCTTTTTGAACCTCTTTATTAAGATTTCATACAATTTTTTAATTAAAATAAATTTGATTTTTAAAACCGGTCTTTTCAGCGCTTTTCAAAATATTTATAACTTTTTTAAAACCACATTCGTTTGAAATTTGTACATGCAAACATACATTTGACAGTACCACCTCACAAGCAAATAAAAAAAGTTTGGCGTACAACCCTGTGTCTAAATTTTTTTACAAGGTAATTCCGGAAAAATAGGTTTTTTGCCAAACCTAGGGTTCGCCTTGCTACATTTTTCGGTTACACCCACATCATTCGGCAATAAAACAAATTTAAATAGTTCTCCTGAAATGATCGAAATACTTACCTAGCAAAATTTTAATAATTTTTGGTAGCCTTTAATTTACTGACTGGTGGCTAGATATTATGACTTGATATCTGTTAACTTTGGAACAAAAAAATTTTCCACTCCTTTCAGCTTTCAGATTTCACCAAAAATTTAAAAATTCGGTTCATATGATAGGCAAAAATTAAAATAAAAATAAAAATATTCTTGCAAAAAAATAACCTAGACTCAGGAAGGTACCGGCACGGTCCAATGTACATATTTTAAAGTTTTGTTTAAATTTCGGTAATTTGATGTGAATTCAGCTTTTCAAAATGCTGGCAGACCTCTTCACAAAAACTGTTTTTATTATTCAGGTCAAGAGCCATCTGCTTGCCAGATTCCTACTAACAGATGGCTCTATCGCCTTTACATCTAGGTGGATATGCTTAATTAAGATAGATCACTTTTCTAATATGAAAATTATCAACTTATACGTATATCTTCCGAATTCAGTAAAGTAAAAAGAGAAAAAGATTTCTTTCCTTTTTACCGCATTTTGGGTAAACATCCAATGAACCAATTCATCTGCAAAGCAACGCTCAGCAACTAGCTCACATTTCAAATAACAAATTTAATAGCCCGAAGCCATTTCAACCGAGTAATAAACATATTAAATTACTAAACTATTTATTTCAGTTGGCGCACAGAGCTGTGGGAGACAGCCAGGACAATAAAGCAAACACAAAGAATTGTTGGTGACAAAACAGATGTATGACAAGCAGAGCGCAATAACAAATGCAACAAGCGTAGAAATGGCAACGCAGCATTGGAATCGCTCTCCCCAGGTGGATGCGTACGTATTTCGAAGAGCAGCAACACCAGACTGGCAGAAAAGCATTCACACCCGAGTTTGAATTCTATGAACAGTGAAAGAAATGCAAATCTAATTTCAATCCAACTGTCACAGCTGCAGCTGCAGCTCTGGGGCAACATGCAAGCGACAGCAGAAAAGCGCAATGCTCGTGCTACGCCGTTGGTGCTGCGCCATCAGGTGCTGAGGCGTAATTGCGATGTGGCGGCGCTCAAATGGCACTCGCTAGCGGTAAATCGAAATTTCTTTGCTACGGTGGAAATAGGAAAGCATTTTCCATGCTTTTACCAGAAGTTGAGTTGAAATTTCAAGCTGCCGCTAGTTTTGAAATGTTGAAGAGTTGGAGCAATTAGCGTTTCATGCGAAAGTGTAACTAAAGTTGCAAGCAAACTCAAATTGTGTCTGCACAAACAAGTTGGTTAGGTAACTGCTGCTGCTGCTGATGTGATATTAAATATGCGTGACAAGCAGCAAATTGACTATTCTACGGTGAGCTGCAAGTGGAAATGAAATGAAACGTATAAAATAATGCACAATCATACCAGCAAATACTTGACTAAAAGTGGATCCAAGCAGCAGAGCTGGGGAAACTGAGCAGGATGCGCAACGGGGAGAACGGTGTGACGAGTGCGAAAAAATGCGCACCACAACAGGCACGCAATAAAATGGCTAATAAACGGGAATTCGAAAACAACCAACGTACACACAAATGCATTCGAGAATTTATGCGATGTGCTCTTAAGACGCCTGCAAGTATGCAATGCATTATTGGCATATTATAAACGAGTGAAAGCAATATAGTCGTACATAAACCTACACACATACACATATACGACTTAACAGGGAAAGCTACTAGTTTTGAACTATTTACCCTTTTGCTTTTCAGTTCAACCAGTTGGTCTTCCATTTCATTCGCCTTGCAGGCGATCGGTATTTTTAACATGGCTGTGTCTACGAGATGTCCATTGTCCGGCTATGTATCAGCACCAACCAGTGGAAATACTAGTAGGTTCATACCAGTTGACGGTATAGTCTGCGGATTCATCCCTAGGGGAAAAAAATAAGCTCCACTAGTAGCAATGTCTAAGAGAGCAAAGGCTAACGTGCCATTCTAGAATTTTTTTTTTTAATAATTATCATTCCCGAGCGCACTTGTGCACAAGGGTATTATAACTTTGTTCAAATAACATTTATTTGCAACAGACTAAAGGAATCAAGATAGATATAGATATATTTATATCAAAATGCTCAGAAAGAAAAGAGAAATCGATTAAGTCGTGACTGTCGATCCGAGTAAAAACTGAGATATCTTAACGAACCTTGGTACGAGTATTTTTTTTGAGTCAAGGGCGGATGCTGTTGAAAGTGGGCAAAATCGGACAATAACCACCCATATAACAATATTTTATATAGAAAACTAAAGAAAACCCATTCACTCAAAATTTATGTTTACAATGAGTTTTAAGCGAAAAATAAGACTATAAATTTTTGGAAAATGGGAAACGTCCACTTATGTATATTTGCATGTGTATATCTTGGTAACCGCCCCGTCAATTTGTACCAAACTCGCCACAATAATTATACTTGCCACATAAAAGCAAAACGTTGAAAATGTTCTAAATCGGACATAAGTTACGCCCACTTTTCATCTAACAATAAATTTCAGAAATGTGGAAACTTCAATATATCGAAAATTAAGAACGTTAATTTACTCAAAATTTATGCTCACAACAATCCTTTTAAATGAAATGTTTTTTTTTTATTTTTTTTAAGAAAATATAATTTTTTTCAATTTCAATTAACTTTTCAACCGCAAGTACTTTTTTTTAAGGAAATTTAAGGATAATTTAAATTGAAATAATTTACACTAACTTACACTTCTTTAATTTGAAAAATCTTCACCACCTCCAATTGGACTCGAACCTACGATTTCAGAACCAGAAGCGAAAGTCTTCTTGCGACGCCACTGCTGGCATTTGTAAGACCCGCTTCAGAAACGTCAAGTCTTGATTTCAGTCTGCTAGTTCGTAGGCGAAGGAGGTGAGACGAATGTACTCATCCCCTCTCTTCTCACCTTCTGCGCCAACGAACCGAGCCGACTTGAAAGCAAGACTTGCTATGTCTGAAAGTGGTCTACGAAAAGCAGTTAATTGCGTTTTAGTTTGGCTTTCACATTTCACAGGCAGATGTCGCTGATCGGATAATTTACTATAGCTCATAGGCATTGCTTTAGCTCAACTGGTAGTTTTACTGACTGATTTGGCTTTTCACTACAGGGTTGCTAGTTATGTGCTGTACCCGCTAGCAATAAGCAATGTCGCCATCAACAAAGAGGTCATTCCACTTTTATTTGCCACATTTTATCGCGCTCTCCCACTGCACATTTTTATGTGACGCCATAGTGGCATAACATACAGCGGCGCACTAATGTCTATCGCCATTCGAATGCGCGTCGTCTACTGCAGAGGCAATATTAATTGACAAACATGCTAATGTCATAATTTATTTTGAAACGCATTTTTCTTCTGTTTCTGCTTCGTCTTCGTCTTCGCCTTCGGCTTCTACTTTTATTGCGCCTACTCATGCCTGCTTCTCAGCTAGTCATTGTGCCGCCATTATGGCTGTGCAATGGCCTAAATATTGCCATATTTTATGCTTATTAGCACACAAAACCGCCGCTTGCCTCCGTCGGCGTGCAAAAAGCCTTGGACATTTGTCTGCCATATCGCCCGCTTACTGCCGTTGGAGCCAACATTTGCTCAGGCTACCCCGTGGCTAGGCTGTACGTTCGGCCTTAATCTGTCACTCAAATGCCTTGCTGATGTATGTATGTATGTATGTATGTATTACTTTATTTCATTATTGGCATGAATTCAGTTGAATATGAGAACGCCTTTTGTATTTGATGAAATCCATCCGCAAGGCACATTGCCGCACGGAAATGGCACAAATACACAGACGAGTGAACGCATACAAAAATATATTTCCTCTCCGAGGGGGAGCAACTTGCTTAAAGCGATTGCAGCGGTGCTGAATATTTTTTTTTCCTGCTTCCTTTTTATTTGGCATACATTTCCTTTAGCTGTTTAATGTACCCTTTTCTTAGTAAACTGTTTCCTTTATATCATTCTTTCCTTTCTTTGTATTGTTTTTTTTTTTTTTTTTTTTTTTTTCATGCGTTTATTTGCGAATTCCGTTGTCATTTGTTAACAACNAGCGTTTTTCTTTGTCATTTGTTAACAACGTGTAGACGTGCTTTGTTAATCGATGTAAGCAGAATGTAGCGCGCCTTTATATGTTAATATGTGCTGCAATTTTTAGGTCGCTTATTTGCGAAGTAACTCGTATTTCTGGCTAATATACCTCAGGACGAATGGATAAGGATTGAGTCAAGAGCTTGTGTGAGCAAATCCAACTTTTGGCGAAAAATTTTTGCAGAACGATGATACGCGGTTTTGTACTTTAAACGCCCACCCGAATTCATAAACATAAAGGTTTTAAATGCTTTATAAATTGAAAATTTGTATGAAAGTGTCACTTCATAAAGTTCTTTAAATCTACCTATGTACTTTTTATCAAAAAGGCCGATGGTCTATAAGTCACTCACTTGACTCTAAAAATTTCAATGAACTACAATATGGTTGCTCATGGAAAGACGTAACTGCCTCGTAACCGCGTAAACCTCGTAAGTATGTAAACCGATTTTCCATACAATATTAAGTAAGGCTACGAGCTTTACATGCCCTAATATATTTTGTAAGAAATATTGGAATTCAAGTTCAAAATCATCCAGAGTTTTACTTCATCTGCGGTCATAATGGGTCTTTATACTAAAAATTTTGAAGAGTTGGATGGAGCCAAAATGACTGAGAAAAATTTGATTGGAAAAAGTAAATATGTACATATTAAGTTTGGCGATGTATTCTCTAAGAGATTTTACGGATATTTGAAAATTCGAAGTTGGTTGGTTAATAGAAGCGTCGGCTGAGTACATTTCCCAGGATCCAATTAGTGCTTATAGCACCATTTTTATACGCTTTCGCTGGGAACCCTGATATTATCTGATTTCAGGACTCGTTGGGTTCGTCAAACCATTTGGATTTTCCGATGAATCTATTGAGGCTAGTAATGGTGAGTTCGGAGATCTCCCAAGATTTTGGATGTCTTTCATTGCCCTCTTGATTAGTGCTTCTGTCTTTGATTTGTCACAATGCGACCATATATTCCTCGCAGTTTTCCAGCTTTGAAGATTGTTCCAACGTGTATAAGCCGTACGATACGTGTGAATTGCAGATGCAAATCTCTTTTAATGAGTCCGAGTGGAAAATTTATTGCCTATGCTTCGGATCCATCAAAAGATGCTCCGGCCTTAGCCAACTCATCAGCCCTCTCATTTCCGTGTATGTTCTTTTGGCCGGGAACCCAGATCATAGTGATGTCTCTTAACTCGGCTGCCGAGCTTGGCGCACATTTGCAATCTCTGACTGTTTTAGATTTTGTTATCGATGAGGCTAGCGCCAGAACTGCCGCTTGGCCATATGCGAAAATGTACTCCTACGTAGTTCCTCGCTAATGCTTTATAGGCCGTTTCATTTTCTCAGTAGTCCTTCCTTGCACCATTCTTTACTGCGCTTGAAAAGCCGTGCTCAGCAGGCAGTGACGAGTGAGAGCTTTGGATCGCTTTACATCAATTGTTGGACAAATTTGCCTGGTAGTGAGGCTAGTGGTCTCCATATCCCACCTGGTATTTATCTCCTCGGTGAGTCCAAAGTTTAAGCTGTGTTCGCAGGAGGCTAGAAGTGTGCCCTCATTTTGAAAATATTAGCTTGTCGGCAATGCAGCTGTGAGGAATGTCCGTGCACCCAGGGACCCGTACAAAAGTCAACGAGCATTTTGATTCCAACATTATGGCATTTCGATCTGTCGAAACTGTCGAAAATTTGAACCTCATTTTTCCAAAGCATGTAGATATTATATTCGAATGAAGCTATGATGGA
The DNA here is from genome assembly GCF_001687245.7 of Rhagoletis zephyria. Lineage (NCBI taxonomy): Eukaryota > Metazoa > Arthropoda > Insecta > Diptera > Tephritidae > Rhagoletis > Rhagoletis zephyria. The sequence continues at coordinate 43,202 of NW_016158829.1, read as the reverse complement.
TATTGAGCTTCCTAAAGTTTTCTGCTGTCAGTCAGTTTTAAACCATTTTCACAAAAAAAACTGATTTTAAAACTCTTAAGCCACTTATTTACTTTCTTTTTAACTCAAGATAACTTTTTAAAATCAATGCGCTTGAATATTATTGACAATTTCCTCAACATTTATAGCTGATATTTTGCAACCTTACTTTCAACAATTTTCTAGAATAAAAATCTTTCTACGAAGCATTGTCCAACAATAAAATCCGTCTACCTGTAAGCAGCACGCTCCAAACACCGTTACAAGGTGATCCAAAGTTATAAAATCCACTCAAGGAGATTTAACACATAAATTCCCATTTCCAATTAAATATAATTAAAAGTAAACATTAGCGTTCAACTTACCCGATTTGTCTTTTTTGAGTGAAGCAACGTTGGCAGCAGCTACATACATACAAAAAAGTTCATCGTGGGTGGTACGAAGTATCTCGCACTCGCAAAAACACAGCTTGCAGGTGGGTAACGATGGCAATGGATAATACAACAGCACCGGCAGCAACAGCAAAATGAGGCAACATCAAACTTGTCATAAGAATTATTTTGATGGGAATTCAGTGAATTGGAAAAAAATACGTTAACAGCAATCCTTTTTCCGCTGCGGAAAGTGGAGCAACCCACGCACGCACGCACGCAGAGGGTATTAAATAATTATATTTTGTAATTTTTCAAATTTCATAGAAATTATAAAATAATATACAAAGTAGGTAAGTACTTAAGCACTCGTATTTCTAGGAAAAGCTGCTTAGAAACGACAAAAGCCAACTAACTGTAAGGGAGTAAAAAGAAAAATAGGAGAAAATGCTAAGGAAATGGTTTGTTATTTAAGTGCATTGTTTTTTATGGATTAATCAGAGAAATGCTTAACGTAGTTTTCTTGTCACAAAGCTATTATTCGCCTTTCAAAGTATTCAAATTGGACTAATCTTACGTTTGCTTTGACATCAACTGTAAAAAATAATTATAATTCTTATGGTATGAAAAAAATATTTTTTTTATAAATCAAAGTATGGAAGCAATATTCGATCCCGAGAAAAATTAGAATTTCAATGCTTTCAATGCCGCTTGGCCTTGAATGAATATACATAGGTACATAGTAACTGTCCTTGATAGAAACTCACTATTTTGCATAGCAGCTTCCTCTATAGCAAAGATCTCAGCTTGAAAGCCACTAAGCTCATCAGGCAGACGATATAATTGCCTGATCTACAGGCATCTATCTTTTAGCCAACAGTCTAGATGGTAATGCCCTAATTTACCGTCCATAGGCCGGCGTCCCATTCTAACGTAATTCAAACTTTTAAGAGTTTTATTATTTTAAGTTCACTGAAGAACGCTGCGTGCCCATTAGGGTGGGCTGAAAATCCGAATTTTAAAAATTTTTATTATAAGTAACAAACATATTATTCATTATGCTCTAAGAAAAAATCTGTGCGAAAGATAAGACAAATAGATTCCCCCATATTTAAATATATGTGGTAAAACTTTTTAAATTTTTGATTTCTGTCTCTGAAATTTAGATTTACCAGGCTATTATATTTAGAACATATGTATATGTAGATGAAAAAAGTACTTTTTTAGAGTCAGAGTAGTTTTTTCAGGCTGCAAAAATTGATTTCCAAATTTATGGTATAGCTTGGAAACGTTGCCGTGCGCTACGTCAATGTTAGGGTCGAAATAATTGTACATCCAAGCGAATAATTCGGTAAGTCATGCATAATTTTCGTACCACGTATACTTTAGATAGCAATACGTGTCCGCAGATAGGTCAAACAGTGCATACCAAAGACAAAATTGCAGCTGTGGAGAATGGTAAAGAGGAGGACCCAATGAGTCGATTTGCCGTCGCACGGAGCGATTGGAGCTGTGTGCATCCACTAAACGGAAAATTGTTGCAATTAAGGCTGCAGCATACACTCGGTCAATGGGCACAAAATCAACTGTTTCATCGAAATATTCTCTTCAGTTAGTCGGCTCGGTTTTGGCTCAATGGAAGGCAATCCACGAGTGCAGTTTTGTGCATATCTTGCCAACAAGACGCATGTCCTGAACGCGTTTATATCTCATAATAAATAGGTCAGTAAGTTTTCCACCAAGATCATGCGATTTAACGCTTCTAAATTAGTTATTCTGAGTTTACTCGAAATCATTGACTTATGCGAACAAATCTAAAACTTGAAAGGCCTTGCAAGGCAGCATTGTGTACAGAGTTGAACTACAGGCTATGGCAAACTTATTCACGGTGCCATACTCAGTTACGCGCTGTAAGAGTGATCTTAACGTTTTATGAAAATCGTCGTTCAACATAACCGGTCATCTGAGTTAACAATCAGCCCTTTGGGATACTAAAAATCCACATTTCATTCAAGAAAAAAACTCATCCACAACTAGTCACTGTTTGGTGTGGTTTTAGGGCTGGTGGAGTCACCGGATAATAAGAAAAATATACCGGTAATGCCAACAAGATAACAAACTTATTATAGCCAGGATTAGATAACATGGACTTGGAGAATAGGTGGTTTCAACAGGCCGGTGCCACTGGCCAAACAGCGCTAAAAACAATGGCACTATTACGTATGAAGTTCGCCGGATGCATTCTCTCACATAACAACGAGGTCAAATGGCCGCCGAAATTTTGCAATTTGACACCAATTAACTTCTCTCTCTAGGGCTATGTGATAAGTAAGATCTATGCCAATAAGCTCCAGACCATTCCAGAGCTTCAGAACGAAATCGTACGCGTTATAAATGATTGACGGCCTCTTAACTATGTCAAAAAGTCATGGAAAATTTTGATATGTGCATCCTGTGTTGCCAGAGGAGTCGTGGTAGGAAAATAGCGGATTTTGTGGTTCATAGTACATAAGTACCATAGATTAGGAAACATGATGTAATAAAAAAAAGGTTTCGGCAATTGTTTTTTGTGGTTTATTTGTGAAATAAAATCTGCGGTCTTACTGAATCAGCCTCTACTTATGACATCAAATTATTGTTCTAAATATTCTATATTCGGTTTAATATTTTTAAGGGAGGTTTTAAAGTTTATCTGCCCTTTAAACGCATTTTTTGAGAACAAAATCAGACGGCCCTTAATCTCTTTATTTTATTCCAAATTAAAATTCTGAGCCTCTAAAAAAAACCCTTTCTGTTTACGACCAAAATGAGTTTTACGTACGAGTATCAAAACAGTACTTTCAAATGGCAGGTTTTGAAATAAAGGACACAATACAATTCTAAATGAATAAATAAAGTCAGGGAAAAGCACCTTAAAAAATTGGCATTAATAAGGATTTCACATTAAAATACATTACGAATGGTCACCGTGGTTATAGCACATCTACAATTGACCAAAAATTAAATGTTGGAATTAAGGTGAATCTTTCTTTTGGCAAGCAGCAATAACATTTCCAAACTTTGAAATTTATGCAAAACCTAATAATTTTCACTTTAGGTGCCATTTGGCGTGATGTAGTAAAAAATTTCAATTTTTATTATCTTTTTAAATGCTTTCCTAAGAAGTAAGTTTACAAAAAAATCAGTTAAAAAATTAGGTGTGAAGTTTTTAATACTTAGCCAAGCTTAAGAAATACCTTTAAACTAATGCTGTAAAACTTGAACTATTTATATTAAAACTTTGACTAAACTAACAAGTGACAAGTGATTTTTTAGACTTCATATTTTTTTAAGAATTTTCTTTTACAGTGAAACTGAAAATTTTGTGAAAAATAAAAGTTTTAGCTGCTCTTTAGGAGATTCGCACTTCTCTATATTAGTCTTCTTCATGCAGTTCACTGGGGTTTTTTCATAAATACTCGTAATTTATGCATAGCGTTAAATTTTAAGAAGCTACTAGTATTTAAAAAAAAAACAAGGAAAAGAAGGCTCATAATAATTGTTGAAAACTAAGAACATTCGAGTTTTTGATAGTGAATGCGGAATTTTTTTCAACGCATTTTTAAGCATTTAACCTCCTTTTAAAGCTTAGAAAATGTAGCCACTCCATTATAATGCCATGTCGTATGAGCAACCTTAAACGATTCATAAGCGCGCAATTAGTGAAAGCAATAACAAACATTTCAAAGCAATTATGGGCCTTCAAATCACAGAAGCTGGTGCTTAGAGGTAAGTAGGCAGCCTAATTGCGCATTGAAGTAGAATATTTGTGTATGAATGTATGTATGTATGTATGTATGTATGTGGGAGACATGCAGTCACTCATGTATGCATTTACTATTAGGATGTACTTAAGGAAGTGTGTGTGTGTGTGTGTGTGTGTGTGTGTGTGTGTGTGTGCGTATTTCAAGAAAACGAAGGACGGTCCCTTTGACTGAAATGTAATCAATAAACAAACAGCAATGCTGACCAAGTTGGCGATTTCAAAGGAAAATCCAACTTACTTACATACGGACACAGGAAACTTTCGCGTATCTGAAAAATGAAAAAATTAAAAACAAATGTATGTGGCTATGTATGTATGTATGTATATAAATAAGGCCACACAATTAGGTACGTATGTATATGTATCTAAGATTAAATGGCAAAAAAGTTGAAATGAGTAATTCTTTTCAAGTGCGAAGTAAATAGCGCCGAGTGAGTAATCAAATAAACATAATAGTGGGGAAGAAAAGAAAAAATGAGGAATCGGAAATTTGGAGTGGAAAAGTTTTTAGGTCACCAATTTTCAATGGAAATAGGACAACTTCAACGCTTCCTTATCAGTTATTGCTTGCCGTCTGCTGCCAGGCACTTGCTGCTACGCCATAGAGCCATCAAAATAGATAGTGCTATCTCCAACGCTGCCACCCTTACCGGCGACCCTTAATACATATGGATGACTTTTAGGTTTTCTGTTCCGTTTTTTTTTTTTTTGTTTAAAAACCATCGCTGAGCGTCACTTAGGATAACAACAGCCCGCGTCAGGCAAGTGTCTTTGCTATCGAACACAAACAAAAAGCACAATACAGACGACGCACAAAAGTATAAACTTACGCACGTACATACATATGCACTAAAGTCGGCAAAGGCTTATGTCCCTTCTCGCCTTACAACAAAAACAAGACAAACAACAGAACTACGAGGAATAAATATAAATGAAAAGTGTGTCACATGGCACATAAAAGTTGAATGAATCTGTGTTAATGCTTGTTCTTATGCATACATTTTCTATATTTGCTGATAATTCTAATTCGACGGCGCTTTTCTTATTTATGTACAAAAACAGTTTTTCTGTTCTGTTCTGTTTCATAATCCTTTACACTTTTTCAACTGCTCAGTTAAATACTTTCATTATACGTTTTTATTACGCAAAAATCATTTTTCAGTTTTCCATTTTTTTGTTTTTTGCAATTCTATAATTTCTTTACTATTGATTTCTGTAGGCACATTCTTTCCGCTTTCTTTCGTTTTCACATCGCACTTTCACTTTCATCAACGCGCCTTAATACAATATCTGTACATACATATACATTCATGCTATTCACATAAACCAATTTACTGTTATTACTTTATTACTACTTCGCTTCTAAGCTGCTCTTTATCCGTTCAAACAAGCGTCTACGACGAGCTCCTGCGACAAACTGAATTCAATGTATGGCACTAAATAACAGATGAACCACTTGGCCTGACACTCTGGCAATGACAGTGGACGAAGCATGCACGAATGCCAACAAAAAAAAATAAAAGAAAACCAAATCAAAAGAAGAAAAAAACAAATTTTACTACCCTACAAAGCAGCTGTTACGTATACTCGTATGTATTTTCGTTGTTGTTTTTATTTGTTTGCATTTTCTGATTTTCCACAACAGTAAGTTCTGCGAGTGAGAGCGCGCGCGCTCCAATAATATATAAGTCATGCTTATCATCGTGGCAATACGAGCTAGTCAAAGCAACGAATGCAAAATAATAATAAAAACACACAATCACTGTAACAAAATCCTGCTCGAATAAACTGCTGTGTAAGAAAATGTTATCGCAGTGAGAGAGCGTATAAAGTGGAATCCTGAGAGATGTAAGGATTTTTAATTTTGTTTTGATTGCAATGCTTTTGCGCTCTCGCATTTGGTGGCGACATCGGGAGAGCACAGACAACATCTAATTCTACGTTGTGCCGTTGAGCAGTCAAGACGCATGTAAACAATTTTTTTGCCGGTCGACGCTCTATTGTTTACATGTTCTCTCTACTTGCTTCTCAACTATATCGTATGTATATAGTACTTATGTACATATGTATATAAATACACTGAAATTATTAAAGCAATAACTTTGGCCGTTAAATTTAATTCCTCGGGAAAATTTTAAAAAGAGTCCAAATGTCAAAATAGAGCAATGCGGGAGGAAGAGAGACATTCATTGTTTGGAGGCTGGGTTTTAACCGGCCTGCAAATGCTGACAGGCTGTCACCATTGAATCACCATTTACACGGGCGATTTTTCTTGAGCAATGTTGAATCGCCTAGAAAATCGCCTCATGTAAATGTAGCATAACCCCTACTCCGGAAGCGGCTCTAACAGCAATGCAAAAATTAACGTATTATTGGTCCAGTTTTTCTTTCGGAATTATAAAATCTATTAAATTTTCAGATTTTCGCTAAATATTTCGGAAAAAATATTAAAATTCACGGAGCCGCACAGAGCTGTCCGAGCGGGCAAAAATCAAAAATTTTGTTGTCCCAAATATAGACGTAATTGGTAGGTATTGTTGGAAAGGTAATTTATCCATTATCAAGGCTCCGGTCCAAAATTTTGTATGAAATGAATAACACACTGAAAAAAGTTGACGCATTTTAATCCAAATATTTAAGTTAGAGCCACATCAGTTTCAGACTTTACATGGAAAAAAATTTCAAAAAATACAACTTACGAGATGCAAAGTTAAATTTTTAAATTTTTAACTGCAAAAAATGTATTAATTCAAAAAATTGTAAGTCTGTAATTTAGACTCGCTATAATTAAAATGCAAATTTATTCTGTTGAAATTAAAAATATTACCCAAGTTTAAAGGAGTAAATCTACATCCAAAATCCATGTTTTTTTTTTGTTATTAGTATTAAGTGTAAACTGAATTTTTTCTTTACCATCGTCGCTTACTACTTCGTTGCTCCACGATTGAAATATAAAAACGAAAATTTAAATTGCAGTGTATACTTCAACTTGGCCTAGTGCCGAAGGCATAGAGCATAGTTTGCCAAAAACTATGTCTCTTACTTACACTCAGCACTCAAGTACCTATGTATGTATGTATTTACATGCTTTGTTTACAACTGCTAACTGCAATGTAGAATTACATATTTAGTATGTATGTATGTAAGTGCATATTATGTGAATGTAGTACAAGCGTAATTGTAAGAAAAACACGTGTTCCCGGTAAAAACATACAACAAAGCTTTAGAATGCATATAAAAGGTAAATATGTAGTAATTTGTACGTACATGCACACATACGTATACCTACTTATTGTATGAATGTAGATTGGTATTTGATGTTAGTTTTGTTTAACAAACGACACAAAATGAAAGAAAAGCGCAAAAGCAGGAAAATGTATATAAGAAAAATACTACGCGAGAGCGAAAGAGAGAGCGGAAATGAAAATATATACAAAACCTTTCCACAAAGAGTAAAGCATACTTTTAGGGAGCGCACTACTTTTGAATAATATAATTTTACTTCACAACTTAGGCAGCCATTTCTACCAAAGCCACATGTTTGGCTTTGTTTGGCTTTGTTTGGCTTTGTTTGGCTCTCTGCCCCGCTGCTCAAACAAAAAGTGAGTAAAAAAAATACAACAATTACATGTGTAAACTTGAGAGCATCATATTGAGTGTAAAAGCAGACACTTTCGCTCTCTTCGCCCAACGTCAATTTCAAGCTGCACTCAAATTCATTTCTATTGATTTTAATCTTGACCAAGTTTTGGATGAATTCATGNAGGGAGCGCACTACTTTTGAATAATATAATTTTACTTCACAGCCATTTAGGCAGCCATTTCTACCATAGGCACATGTTTGCCTTTGTTTGGCTCTCTGTCCCGCTGCTCAAACAAAAAGTGAGTAAAAAAAATACAACAATTACATGTGTAAACTTGAGAGCAACATATTGAGTGTAAAAGCAGACACTTTCGCTCTCTTCGCCCAACGTCAATTTCAAGCTGCACTCAAATTCATTTCTATTGATTTTAATCTTGACCAAGTTTTGGATGAATTCATGATTTATTTTCGTGTTTTTTTTTACTGCTTTCGTTCAATAAACTGTGCTAAATATTTATCAACATGCTTACATATTGATGTACATAATGTACGCTTCTTATATACATACATATAAGGGCATACAAACTTTGCACAAATACGCTTTTACATACATATGTAGATGCGTGAGTGGCAAATTGAATTACCTCCCTCCAGCGAGGAGCAAAACCAGTCAACAAAAATGATTGTAGAGAGTTAAAGCCTTGCTAACTAGTACGGTAAATGGCATAAGCTGATAGGAAGACAGACTGGTTCGTTAACTGGTATGAGCTGAAGTGCAGACCGACAGTTTCGAACAACTTTCAGTGCAATAAAGTGCCAAAGCAGGAGCGATAACGCAGTTAAAAAATGTTGCCATTCATGATGGACTTGGAGAAGACGAATGGAATTTATTATAATAAAAAATATAAATAATGTACTTATTTTTGAATTTAGTTAAAAATCATGGAAAAAAGAAGGTAGTATCACTAAGCATTAACTTGGCACTAAATAATATTTTTACAGTTTATTTTATTGTCAATTTGCCTCAAAGGTGTCGTCACTTAAAAAAAAAAAAAATAACCTTTTTTGTAAACCTGTGCAATTATTAAGTTGCATGTAAAAGTTATAAAAAATCAATTTTTGTGATTATATTGTAATTTTTCTTGGTTTTTAATATATTATATATTTATTTATTTTTATGTATGTTATCGGATAATTTTAGACGACGTGAACCGTTTCCGATAATTCATTATTTACATTAATGTTAAGGATAGTTTTTGAGGAGAGTTGCCATCTTTTTCAAATGTTAAAATAAAATAAATAAAGTAAGTGAAATATTACACCTATTCGGTTGTGAAAAGAAAGATGTTCAAAAACGATTTGCTTCGGTGTGCTGCCACCTGTTTGGAACCTGATATCAATTTAATTAACAAGTCAAATTTAATATTTTAATATGGGTATTAAACGAGAGAGATTTCAGTAATATTTACTTTTAAAATATCGTTGAAGAGAGCTGTGACCTGTTTAGAATTTCAAATAAATATAATTAACATAGTAAATGTAGTATTTTAATATGAATGTAAAGCGATAGAGGTTTAACAAAATTTTTTTCGAGAGTTTTTTTTCGGCAGGCTGCCACCTGTTTACAAACTCAAAATCTTTTAATCAGCAAGTTGATTCAGGGCAGAGGCTTAAGTGAACTTTATGACTGAGATATTCGGAATCAATTTGATTAATGAGTTGAATGTATTAATTAAAAAAAAATTAGCAAGCTACAGAACTTTAAAAAACTTTGTTTCAAAAATATTTTTGAATAGAGTTACCACCCGTTTAGTAATTAAATATCAACCATTTAAATATGGTTGCAAACTAGAAAGATTTATAATATTTTATAATACATATACTTAAAAATACTTTAAATACATATGAAGTAATAGAAAGGCTTTTTCTTCAAAATATTTTTTAAGAGAGTTGCCACCAGTTTTACAAAAAAAAATATTATATACTTAATCATTTGATTGAAATATTATAACGAGGTGTCTTACAAATTTACACCAAATTATTTTGAAATGATTTTATAAGAGAGTTGCCACATTTCGAAAATGTATGTAAATAAATTTTACCGTTTATGTTAAAGTAAGTATATATACCAATTTCCCTTGAAGTGAAGCTAAACTAACATTCCTCGTTGTAAAGGCGCTTAGGGCAAAAACCGTTCACTGCTGACCTACTATTTCAGGATAAATACATATGTACATGCTTCTTCAGCCATTCCATTTTCTTTCGATTGCACTTCCTTGCTGTCAATTCAATAAAGTCATTACAATACAAATACAGGCTTTCATAAACACAAGCATTCGCACTTACGACAGAAGGCGAAAAATTGCCTAATTTAATATGGAACGCATGAAAACTTATCGGAAATGTCACAGGCTTTGCCACCCTCAGCCCCATCCCCAACTGGGTTTACACAAAAACCAGTAAGTTGTGAGTGTCAACATTATTATTAAATCATCGGCGGCATACACACAGACACTTAAATACCTTTATAATAATTTTCATTTTATATCAAGTAATGTAAGTATGAGTAGTAGCTGCTGAATAAGTAAGTGTTCACACTCTCAAGTTGAATGACATTGTTAAAATGCGTTGTTGTGCTGCTACTTATCCTGCTTGCAAGTGTGTATGTTTGTATGAAAGTAATATTATGAATGTAAATACATTTTGATTCTTTTTTTTGTGTGTTTTCACTTTGCTTTTCTTTTATTTTCCTTTTCTTTTTATTTGTACTTTTATTTATTTTTATTTTTCCCTTTAGCTTTTTCAGTTTTCTAGCCACTTAATTTTCTTTTTCGGCGCTTTTGTTATACGTCCGTGTACATACATACATACATACAAAAGTACTTGTCCAAAGTGTTTTCTCGCTGCTTGTAAGCGTTAGCATTGTGCAAATAAGCAGCTGTTTCGCTTTTTATTCCAAGCGCTCTTACGCTTAATTGTTTTGTTATCATAATTATTTTCTATAAGTGGACGGACAGCGTAGCTCTCACGCTAAGTTTGAGCTTAAAATTTTAAATTTATGGCATGGCTGTTGTTATTTTTGTTCCGCTTGCTGCTTGCCTTGACAAGTTTGCTTTCTATTGTCAACAGCTTAGCGATGTTGTTTGGAAAGAAAACATTTTTGGAAAGAGTAAAATTAGGTTGCGGCAAGCGAATTTGCATCCAGCTTAATGGAAGTTTCTTCTCAAGTAACTTTTTTCGAGAAAGGGACATACAATTTCTAAGGCTTGTTTTTTTAGAATAGAAATCTCACCACCAAAGCATTTAATGGATTTATCTATTATGGTTGATTTTAAATACGGAATCGTTTTTTAAGTAATAAGTACCGAATAATGAAGTGTCCAACCTATTTATGGCGCTATTAATAAGACTGTAAGCATTTTTTAATTAAATGCAATTTTTTCTTAATGAATATGCTTTTGGTGGTTGCTTAAATGCGTGATGCTCACGTTGCTGATAAATATGTATAATCAAGGAGATATATCTGCCAGCGTTTAGTATTAACGTTGAGTTTGGGGAGAGGAGTAGGAGTTAACAGGAAATAGCTATGTATGCATTTGAAGTTTACTTTGGGGTATAATATGAAGAGATTTTAACGTCTAACCCGGTTCACAAGAGAGAAACTTCGAAAAGTGATATGTAGGTCTTCTCGCAGTGGCAGCTACAAAAATATGTGCTTCTATTTTTTTTCACTTTTGGTTAGTCAAGCAATAATTATTGCCATTTTCCACATCTTAGTACCACTGTTCGTCGAGGGTCTTAACTCTGCCATTGTCCTTAGTTCAATTGCGATTTTCCTTCCCATACTAGCTCAGAATGCTCAAAAGTATATTAATACCAGTTTTTATTACTCCAGCGGCATTTTTCTGAAAACACAAGCAACCAGATACTTTCAAGAACAAAATTTTCACTCAGAAAAGAGGCAGCTAAAAATATTTCTCTCAACACATGATTTGCTATCTGTAACCAAATAATGTAACTCAAAACCAAATCATGCTTATCCTCTAATTTTTGATTTACTTCGGGACAGCAAATTGGTATTTTGAACCTTTTTCAAGGCAGCATTATACCCACCCGAACGCTCGACATTGCCCGACCAGGCTTTTCACCTGTCTCCTACTAACTTGTAGCACGCATCTAAATAGGCACTCGTATGCAGCAGTCACAACAACACAAGCTTTGGTAAAATGTAACACCCTACATAAATACTAATGCGTGCTAAGCACAACACACATATACAAATTTATTTGCGTTAATGCGATGCTTTTAATTATTATATTGTGTGTTTTAATTCTCTTGAGCCCTAGGTATCGCTATATATTTATTTTTTTTTTTAGTTTAAATGCATATTCAGATGAAAGTAATTTAAAAATCTTTCATTACTTTTCTGCTGAAATGATGTGTAAGCACGTAGTACATTTTTATTTACATATATTTATATGTACATTAGACTGCAGCACCAAAAAGGAAAACTGCAGTTTTCCGTCGGAATTACACAATTTATTATACATACTTATTTGTAGACTTACACCAAAATATTTCGGAAAAATATTAAGATTTACGTCAGCTGGACCGATTTGAAAACACCGACTTCCAAAATGGAGTTTTTTGCGATTAAACATAGTTTCATAAAAGATTTTTTTCTAATCCCCACAAAACAGTTTAAGCTTAAAAATCTGCATAAAAATATGTTAAAGTATTTAATAGTAATCAAAAATGATATTTTTATAAATTTTTTTAAAAGCGAGAAACTTTTATAACTGTGCCAAAACTATACCGATGTAGACTTATGAGGTTTCATTGGAAAGATATTTTTGACACATTTTTATTTCTTTGCAAACTCATTCATGTCCGTTTTTGTTTTCAAATATCAACACATCTTTATTCAACTTGGAATGAAGCTCGTTCATCCTACTTTTCTCTTTCATCTTTGAATGAGTTTATTTTCAAAGCAATAAAAAGGATGATAAAATACCGGTAGAGTTATGGCTCAGTTATACAAATTTTTCTTAAACCAATCTTTGAACAAATTTCAAAACAGCATCAAAAAACGCATTTTTATAATTCCGAAGAAATTTTTTTTTTTAATATTTTTATGCAAATGCCTTAAACTGTTGTGTCGTCTGAGATATTTTTTTGAAAAAGAAAACTTTAAAAAAACTATTTTTATCCACAAAATACTAAATTTTTTGAGTTTCTTTTCAAATCAAAATAATATTTTCCAAAATATTTTGCTGAAAGCCTTTAACTTTTTTTTTTATGGGGAGTGACGCAGTCTAATGTACATGCATACATGTTGGCATTGTTATGTGCGTGTAAGTTTACCTGTATTCGGATTGCTTTTGAAAATGGTTGCCTTGACCTATTTATTGGTAATGAATTTAAATTCTGAGAACTGAATTTTTGCTATGCGACGTTATAAAATATTAAAACAATAAAAGCAAAAGCCACAAGTGAATACGAGTATATTGAGAAGTGTCACATGTCACAATTGAAGAAAAATTAAATAAAAAATAGATTTTAAGGGTTTCAGTTAGCTATTCATATATGACTAGTACAAAAACGAAAACAACTAACTGCCGATTTCATGAAAGCAATTTAAATGAAATAAATGCCTTTTTTCTGTCAGTTTCTATATTAAATTCAAATAAAAAAAATCCGTTAAATGGTTTTCCTGAAACTGGCTATAAATCACAAATAAACAAATTTATGAACTCAAAGCAATGAATAAATTACTATTAAAATTCGAATTTGCTTTCCTAATTTTTACATATTCGCTTCCGTTTCTGAGCTAAGTAAAGCGAGGACGACTCTAGTAACGAGGATGGGTTATCGTCTCAAAAAAAATTAAAACATATTTACCTACATATTTAACAACTGTTATCCAAAAGTTACTTGCATCAGTTTCCATTTTAAAAAGTTTGTTTTAAAAATTTTGTTAACTTTTTGGTGTTACTTTAATTACACAAAAGCTTGTATCGAACTTGGCAAACACTTGTACACAACTGTTAGCATGGCGTATGAGTATTTTGTGCTGGCATCCTTGTTTATGTCGCGCTTTTCATACGCCTAGGTGCACTACTTTGTAATGATGGCATACAAATTGTAAACTATGTATGTATGTTTGTACGTACATATAAGAGTTCGAGTTTTTTGGGCAGACATAACAACAGAAATATATCTACTCTATTTTCGATAATTGTGTATACTACAAATACCAGCTGGTACAACATCTAAGAAAGTAAAAGTTATTTCATTTAAGCTAAAGGATAATAAAAAGGGGCTCTCTTTCTGCAAATTCCAATCCACATTTACTGCGACATCATATTGCACATATCATAGATATTCTACCTTACGTCAACATTATTAAAAGAGATATGATTGAGAAATTTGCCCTCAAGAAATATGTAACTTCGAATTTGGTCCTTATACCGAAGGGTGCGTTTCACATCTAAACTATAATTGATGGAGATGTCAAATATGCACAACCACGGTTAAAAGCCCAATTGGGACTTAATTTCGTAAACAACACATTCCCATCAAATTTAGCTTGGAAATAAAAGATACTGATGCTTTGGCTTGATGCATTTCTGAACGCACCCGTAGTTAAAGGAAAAAATTTTATTGGAATGTTTACAATTATTTTGTCTATTTGAATTTAATATGAAAACTGAAAGGAGGGAAGAATCAATATTCACTAAAATTGTAGCTGAAACCCGGCTTCGATAAGTGCCGTCACTAAATAGACTATGCAGCCGCATTTTCATTCATACTCTTGTAACTTATCGGAGAGCCACTTTTTATTTAATTTTCCCTTAACCTTAAAGATGCCGGTTGTCAAGGGAATCGAAGAGGCAAAAGTTTTGAATATAGAGAAAAAATCATATTAATGGCCATTTTTTCGGGATGTCCGTTGACCCCCTTACCTGAAATAGTGGTAATTATGAAAGCAGGAAACACAAAAAAATGTTGGCCAAAACTTCAAAAAAAAAAATAGAAATATTCTCGATGGGCGTTTCAACGTGATAAGGTCCCGAAACGCAAGTAAGTTTGTTTTTAAGTCAAACAGTTTAAAGAGGAGACAAGATTTCAAAATCTTGATTTTCCAGCCGAAACATTTTAGTATTTTTTAAATAAAAAAAAATAGCTAGTTTCTCCATTTTTTAAGATAGGGAAAAATGTATAGTGGTCCCGAAAAATACCAAATAAAATTTAATAAAATACGAAGAATCCTCATAAAAAGCACAGATCAAATTAATATGTGACCTGGTCTACGAAAAGGGAGCTTACGTGCGAAAACTAGTTTTCTGTGAAAAAGCTGTTAAAAGTAAGCAACTCGTTTCGTCAGTTTCTCATTATCTCGTTAATTGTTCTCCGCGCCGGACGTCCAGTAAGTGTTGTTGTTGGTCCAGTAAGTGTTGTTGTTGGTCGGAATATTATTATAGTTCATCGTGTAAGTTGCTAGTGTGGAACATTTAAAAAAGTAACACTGAAGAAGTGACGTTTACTGTTTCTGTTGATTATCGTCTTCGCATTTCGCATGAAATGAAACATGAGTGTTGATGAGGAGTTCAGTGCCGTATACGGACAATATTTCCATGAAAAGGATGAAACGAAACGGAAGGCAAAAACTAGTGAAGATGTTCTCAAACCAGACGAGGAACCAGGTCCATCTTCCTCAGGATCAACACGTAAAAAGATCTCAAGGAAAACGACAACAAAGAAAAATACATAAACTACTCAGCATTATTATTTTTGGCCCATAGTGTATAATCATGTCTTTATAGCTTATAATTCAATGTATTTTGTTCATTACCAATAAATTATATTTTGTCGTATTTTTACTCTTCTTTCTCTACATTTTTCCGAATCAACCAAAAGTGAAAATTGATTTTTTGACACCTAAGCCCCCTTTCCGTAGACCAGGTCACATATATTGCTTTCGAGCTGACTTTTCAATAAAAATATCGAATGGTCACGAAAGGTCCCTAAAAATTCTAAGGGGAGCTCCGGAGAATTACAAAAAAAACAGAATTTCCAAAAAAATAAAAAACCAAAAAGAATTTGGAAATTGAAATGTACTTATGGACAAGATATTTTCCGCAAAATAAAAAAAAATGGAAAAATTGGAGTACAGGTCCAGAAGAATAAACACGAATAACTCCAAAATGCCCGAAAAACTTAAAAAAAATCACAAAAAGTTTTGAAGAAATACTCAACAGTTCCGAAAATTACGGGAAAATAAAAACACACTGTTTAAAAAAATCTTAAAGTATCCGGGAAGTAAGAAAAAATTTAACACGACCAAAGTCGCGAAATATAGAACTCTAAGAATCCGGAAAATTTAAGAAATATCAAGATGTGTCCCTCAAAATTCAAGAGATATACCAAATATCCAGAAAAAATCCTGAAAGTTCCTGATATTTGCAAAAAATACAAAGCACGAAAAATTCTGAACGGACATGAAAAATTCTCAAAATGTAACTAATAAACCTAAATAATCACGTCGCGTTCCATTTTATCAAAATGGCTTAAAAATAAAAAGCAGAAGTAACGCATATCGCACAGTGAGAATGCTTTTCCCATTAACAGCATATGCTATATTAATGACAATAATATAATAATTGCTAGAGCAGCGACTAAAAAATTGACGCTCAAGTGATGCAAACTGAAATAAATACATATGTACAGAGCGGAGTACACAATTAAATACATGTGTACATAAAAAATTATACGGGCAGAAATACCTAGTAAGAAAATACTGCAATTCTCCAGTAGCCTTCTAATAGAGAATGCGAAAAAAAATTATTGTAAACCTTTAACTTGAAGAACATTGATTGATGTAAGTTGCTTTGTGTTTGCTTGCAAAAACTTTATTCTTGAATTAGGATTGAAAAAAATGAAAAAAATCGAACGAATGTATGTATATACAAAAATAAACTTAAAAAACCTTAAAGCATTGAAAACTTGGGAAGAATTTCTTCAATTTTGAATACTAGCATATTAAACAATATTTTAAGTTCACCTTTTTTCCCTTCACTAAAAGAGCATCACCATTATGGCACTCGCATTTGACAAAAAAAAAACCTCAACTGATGGCATTTTGTCCAGTGCTCAAACTTTACCTACAAGGGCATATGCATACTTACCCAGTCGGAAAAGTAGTAATGCATTACATGCGTGATAAATAATGTAATGTATTTCTTATGCGTTCTCGATAATATTACTGCTAACTATGTAATCAGCATTGTAATGAATTCAAAAAGTTCCAAAAATTTCATATTAAAACACATTCGTTTCTCGGTACTAGGTAATGCAAAATTTAATGCCGCACTTTTCTTAGGACATCGCCCTGGGGGGAAAAACGCATTTTCGAATGTGAAAAGGGTTGTTTAACTGATTATTTTTTCGATTACGATACATTTCATTTTCCCACTGGGTTAATTTGGGATATTTTTTCGATGAAGATAAGGGTGAGAGCTTTGAAGACTCTACTTTATTTTTCTCACATGCACTTTTGTACCACCCTAGCATACATAGATATGTATTTTTGCGAAGTTTATACCACTAACATTAATACATACAATTATGTGTCTCATTAAACTTTTTTCGCTGAACCGTCTCATTATTGTACATACATACAAATGTACATGTGTACATATTCGCATACATCCATATTGGTATTTACCTACACATTCGGTGCACTGTTGTTGTGCACACTGCATGTGAAAGATTCACATGAAGCCAACTTTAGCAGCGGCGAAAGCAAAGTCCAAACTTTGAGCCACACTCTCATTTAGTCTACGCTCAGCTTAGCTGCCAGCAACTCCGTTTTCGTTTGTTGGCTCAGCTCCACGGCTACTCACTTCGCGGTTTGGCTAGCCAATGTTTCCATTCGAACGCGGGTTGTGGTACTTCACTCGGTTGCTTTTTAAGCGTAGCTTCTTCTAATTTTTGTTTGGTGTAATTTTTTTTTGTTTGTTTTTTCTTCCATACTCGGATTACAAAGCCAAGTCGAGGTGAAATTTTCTCATAACTACCTGTGATTTAAAGTTAAATAATTTTTGACAGTTTAGCGATTGCGTGCGTGCACATATCACACGTCGCGGATTCTCATCAAATTTGATGAAATGTAGATATTTGTTTTTTGATATTCATGTAGTGTAGTGCGTTAATTTATCTGCGAAAATTTAGCAAAAATGTGCAGCGAGGCGAGAAGGAAGCAGGAAAATGTGAGTGCGGTGGTTAAAGTGCCAAATCGGTCAACGACCGAAAGTGGTAATGTGATGTAAGCCTGGTGTTAATTGTCGTGAAAATGTGATTAGTCAGTTGCATGGATAACCATTTAGGTGAATGACAATTATGTCATGTCTCGCTTCAAAAAAAAAGCAGTGATCAGCCGGACGCAAGTCAACGATAGAATTCTAGTCTCAGAGTTTCAAATAAGAATGCATCTTCTGCGATTCTTCAGCGGCCCACAATCTCATCGGATCTAACTATTTACATACGTTCCTTAAAATACTTATTCATTTTCCCAAAGTTTTCTTTAAAAAAAAATTAAAAATGGCGGGTCAGCTTAATACTTTATATAGATAGCAGTGGCAACGAAATGATTAAAAAGCGTCTCGAGGAAAGTGCGTCCTCTCTCCTTGTGTATATGAATAAATAAGTCCTTTTCGTAGTACAACCATTATTACGGCACACTGTACTTTTATAGTAGATAAATACACAGCAATTACGCAATTAAGTTTGCGCATCCAACCCAACAATCATATGAATTAATTGCCTTTGGGAAGTCATTTTCAACAAAAATAAATAAAAAATCAAAACCTTTCAGTAAATACGAGACCTTTTATTATTTTAAAAAGATTAAAAAAAAATCCAATAAACAAAACACGACAACTGCAATTTTAAAGGTAAATAAACTAAAAGTACTTGATAATTTTGGTGAAGCAAAGTTTCAACTCTAGCCACTTTGTGAAAATGCTAAAATAAACAGAAAACCACTCGTAGTTACGATGTGCATTAAAGCATTTTCTATACGTTTTTCAGGCATCAAAACAGAAAATTTTTTTGCATAACTTTTATTCATCCCAATCTCCATGACAATATTGCTAATTTTTAAATATTCATGATTCTATTAAAAATTAACGACATTTATTTATTGTATACAACAAAAAAATACAATCACAATTCGTGTTTTTTTTTTTGCCCTGCTCGTTGCAATGTGTGATGCTTTTAACAATATTTTACCTTTTTCGTTATTCCGTTCTTAGTTGAACAGTTATTTGCATACTTTACATATTCATTAAATATTCCTGATTATTTTTGAGAATTAGCATAAAAGCATTAATCTTAAGTTAATATTTGCTAATTCCAAAATACTTTTATCCCAATGGCTATTCTTTGTTATTCACGCATTCTTTGAAAGCAATGCTAATGTCTAAGCAAACAACCGACATACAAATAAAATAAATAAATACGTAGAAGAATATTGCAAATAATTATACTTCCAACTTGTGCTAGGTTTGTGTAGAAATTTATTAGAAGTGTTTGTACAGTGTTGACAAAGCAAATATATACTCAACACTGCAATATGTCGAATCAACTTAGCGGTAAAATTTGCTTATTTGACTTAGAAGCTAAAGCTAAGCTTTTTTTAGACATTGAACTTTTCTACATAATGTTGTTTTTTTTGTGCTATGATATAAAGCAAGAACATGCACCTGGTTTAAAATATTTGCTCATCGGAAAATAAACGGTAAATTTTTCTTTTCACATTTTCGGCATTCACCAAAATTAATCTCCGACAAATCCTAAAGCTCCTGAAATAGCCCGAGTGGTCTCGAAAAATTTCAGAAATATCCCATAAAGCTCGGAAGAATTGGGAAAACCCGCAAAAACCTCAAAAATAAGGCCCAGAAAAAATATTTAGAGTACCGAAAAACTGGATACGAAGAATTCCGAAAGGTCCCTTAAATAACCCGAAAAATATAACTAAAAATACTATAAACCCGCAAAAGCTTCCGAAAAGTAAAATATCACGAATTTCGAAAACTCAAAAAAATCACAATAATTTTAAAAATTTTAAATGAGATGGATATAAAGAAACTTTCAAAACATAAACAAAAACAAAGAACCGAAAGTTGCTAAAAGTCCTCACCAGACCTGTGAAAATCTAATACCGGGGAATCCCGAAAAATCCCGAAAGCACATTTAGAGTTCCGCAAAAATAAAGACGTGCAATTCTGAAAAGTCCCAAAAATGTGTCGGAAAATAAACCACGAAGAATCCCTCGGAAGTCCTGAAAAATCTCAAAAATTTTCCCAAAAGTAAAATAAATTTTATTTTTTAATATTTTTATTGAGAAATTAAATTTACATACTACAATCCCTGAAAGGACCAGACAATAATTTCAAAAAAGTTTTTGGAAGTCATGAACAACTTTTTATCACGGTTTTTAACCGACTTCAAAAAAAGAGATGGTTCGTCGGTATATTTTTTTTTATGTAAGTTGGTAACATATAACGTTGGACCACGGTAACCGATTTCTATAATTTTTTTAAGGAAAGTGGGTACCGCAGAGGTGATCCCATACTAATTTGGTTTAGATTCGATAATTGGATCATGAAGAAATTAACGGTACTCTTAAATTTATATATCAGAATTGAAGTGGGTTTTGGTCGTTGCTTAAATATTACTTGTTTAAATAATAATTTTGTACACTGTATGAACTGTATGTGAGAAAATTTGCCATCACTGTAATAAAAATGAATACGATAATATTTACTCATCACCAGCATACAGAGTTGCTAATTTCCGGATTGAAATATACATAAACCAAACTATGCTGCTTTAAACGAAAATTGAGAGAGTGTCCCAAATCTGGCATAAAATAAATAAATATAGAGAAAAAAAGAAAGCATTTCACCATATTTTAGTGTAAATATGTACTAAACATATATGTAATATATGTATTCCCATGGAATAAAAAATGTGCAATGTCTTCCATATGAGCGCAACAAAAACCCTGACTCACCTACCACCTTCCAATCGATCGCTCTCTCTTTGTTCTCCTCCGATTTGTATAATTTGCCGGCGGCAAATGAGCATTGGTGCCAATGCTTACAAACATACAAATGTATAAAATGTTGAGAGCACTTGGACAACGCTGAATTTTTTCCTACATCCAAGGGTATTTATTATCTACTCAATGTGCAGAATATTTATACATACGATAACGCTCTCCATGCTTCTCATGCCATACCGCTGCTGCAGTCAGACAGTATGTAAGCATTTGTCACCGGCTTTGGTTGGCCAATGATTTCATTTGCACTGAGCTGAGTGTATATTCGACTTTATTCCATAGGAGCACCTGGCAAGCCAAGCATTGAGAACCACTTTATTGTCAACGGCTGTACTCGTACTAATCAGTGTCAACAATTACCTAATTTTAGCGTGTTGTTATTATTTATCGTCTCAAATTTGTACTCTTTTTTTTCTGTGCAATTTTCGATGATTAAATATAGCCAATCAGATGTTTGGCTAGTTTTAGTTTAGTTAATCAATAAATTTTAGTTTGTTGAGTGGCTCAGTTGGTTGTTGCACGATGAGCAGTAAGGGCGAAATCAGACGACGCTTGATGACACCGAATACCAATACGCACACTTCCGATCCGCTGTTGCAGCAGCGCGGCGCGGAATTACGAGTAAGTAGTTTGACTGCATTTTTTGTTGTTTTTGTTTGTGTGCTGCAATGTTTATGCGCTTGAACTTGGTGAACAAATCAAAACTAAATTAAAAGGTGTAGTTTAAGAAAAGTTACATACAAACAAAGACATATGTATATGCACATAGTATATACATACTCAGTCTGTGATATCAGTGGTGAAAGTGCAAAACGAAAATATCGTAATTAATTTAATATAAAAAAAAATAAAAGCTATCCGCAAAGTGCAATTAAAATAATTATAAAAGTAAGCAAACACGCTCCAAACTGATCAATCACAGTTCCCGCCAGCACATCATTGGCAAGAGCAAGTAATTTAAGCGTATACAAATTTTTGTGTGCTTCGTGAGTTATGTTTATGATTTAAATATTTGTGAAATTTAAATAATAACAAAAAATTGTAAGTGTGAAAAAATTACATATGCTATTCCAAATATATATGCACTTAGGTCTCTTTTTATGCGGTTTTTTATGCGCATTTCAATTTATAGGTACGTGTTTTAAAACCATTTTTTTGCTGTAGCGATTTTGCTGTTTTGACAGTTTTAATAACTTTTTTTCATCATGTAAGAGACAATGCTTCTTTGATTAATAATTTGTCTTTGTACTTTTACATAATTCATGTATTTATTGTGGTACTTTTTTTTTTGTTAAAATACACATAAAATTAAAATTAATGTTCAGTTTTACATGAAATAATAAGTGTTGAAGTGAGGAAATAAATTGTTTTTTTTTTGCTTAATATTGCCTCACTGGATTGGTTCTATGCGTTTTTTTTTTAATCGTTTTTTTACGGAATATCTGTATTTTTCCGGTTTTTGAAAATGCTGGAACGCATCCCCTGTTTTTGTATGAAAGTAAAGAAATTTTTTATGCGGATTTTTTTATGCGGCTTTCTGAGGAACGCATGTGCCGCATAAAAAGAGACCTTAGTGAGTTAAGGGTTGTTCTCTGAAGTAAATTTTGAAATTTGTGTGCCCTTTAAAAATGCATTTTGTTCTAAAGAAATGTGTTTGAAAGGCAGATAGTTTTATAAAGCCTTCTTGAGAAAATGGCACTAAATATGACTAATTTCATTACCATAATTTTTTTTTAATTATCAAAAAATATAAAAAGATAATAGCAAACCCTTGGCTCGTAAGTTTTAAAACACGAAAATTGTAGCATTTTTACTTTTTTAGGAGAAAAGTGTATACATATATATAACCCCGCAAACCTATCATCAGCATTTTTTTTACAAATTTTCAGTATAAAGTTAATTTTAAGCTTCCACCAAGGCTTTTAAAAGGCCACCAGATTTGAGAGCCGCAGCTTTGTTTTCCTAAGAAATTACCTTGGGCGTCTCCGCTCCATGATTTGCCAAAAATACCCTGTCAGAGTCTCTAGATAACCCAATGCTTGTCAAGCTGGTATGAATCTCCAAGTGTTCTTTCTCGATGTACCTGCCTCGATTGTACTCCTATTAGCCAACTCATTCGAAACGCAGGCAATAATCAGACGCAACCGAAAGAGCGATCGGACATTAGTCTTAAAGCCTAATCATAAGGTTAATCAAGCATCTCTTTGGGGTCAAAGCTAACTCAAAATTTGTCTAGTACATTGGTGCATAAGCTTACTAGCTCTGTTTCTATGTCCGAAACAACATGTTGAGCTACCTACGCTATACTGCCACCACGGTTACCACTCGCGCAAAAAACACAACCAAAATCTGTAAGGTAAACAACCAACTTCGAAAAAAGCAATCAAATTTTATTCATGCAACCGTGACCTTCACCCAAGACATACCGATTTCTAGGCTGACCTACTCAGAAATGAAAAGCCAACCAGAAGAACAACTGATCTGGCAAAACGCTGACCACAAGAGTATGTAGATATGTTGTATATACTACTCGTGCCTGCAGTTACTTAGCCAGCAACTACTCACTTTTTATGATTGCAGTAAATGAATTTGTTTCCAAATTATAATGCCAAAAACGTATTGACATCTAATCCCCATTCACCCTTGGACTTGATGAGTTTACTATATAATACTTAAGCTAATCATATTTTTTCCAACTAAATACATTAAAACAAAAATATGCATCATAAATTATATTCACAGAAAATCAACAGCTAATAAATTTGTACAAGGAATATTCATTTATGCGTCCAGGTGCTTATCATTATTTTTCAATGCTGATAATATTGATAAGTCCTTTACGGTTATATTTGTTGTTGTTTTTTCGCCAAGCTAAAAGCAGTATTAGTAATTTAAGCAAATATAAACAAACATACATTAAATATTTATGTATGTTATGTAGGTTTGTTATTATTTTTGCGATAGAGTATTAAAATATCTTGTCTTTTTTTCTGCACTGGCGCACACTTCATTAGCAACGCTTTTATCTGTTTTCCGGCTAAAGGATCGGTTTAACACCACTTTTTTTTATTTTAGTCAGACAATGTGCTTATGTACATACATACATCCATACATAGGTATATCATCTGTTTAGTTAAATGTCGTTGACAGTTTTCTTTAGCTGGATAAGCCAAAGTATATCCGATAGAGTTTGAGATAGAGCTAATGAGCATGGGCGACGTAATGAACACATCAGATTATTTACAAGATTTGTTGACGCCTTCATTTTATATCTCGTCGCTTACAGTACAAAACCGCATATCAAGATAATGCAAAACCGCGTATGTGAGGTTGCATAAATTATTTTCTAAAGAGTAAAAATACTCATATTTCAAAATGGTTCTCATATTTATAAACCAATCGCTTTTCTGGCCAGTATATTTCAGGAGGAATGGGTATGGCTTGAGCCAAGAGCTTGTGTAAGCAAATCCAATTTTAGCAAAAAATGTCAGTTTGTACTTTAAACGAAGATATGCACATACATATGTATGCGTGTATGTACATATGCTCGTACACAAGCAGGTGTGAGGTACCTAAATCCATCTCAGCAAACAAGAAAGGTGTTCTGATTAGCAAAGCCGCGAAGCAATATATCCAGAAGAATAAAATTGAAAATTAGTGGCATAGAAAAAAAATTATTTTGGTTAGCCTATCTCAATACTTTCTTGCTTCACAAATTTAATAGTGCATAATTATAGTAGAAGCTCATATTTAGTAAGCTTAGGTAGGAAACCATTCAAAAGTTTTGCAGGAAATAAATTTCAGCACTCTTTTGTAAAATTTTCGGACTATCTTATACGTGGTATTGCATTTGGCGGATACGAGGTATTACGCTCCAAGCGACGATATTGAATCCACGCCTCTGGCATTCTAATTCTCTACCGAATACGTAGGATACATATGTATAAACACTAAACAAAAACTTAACCACTCAATGATATTTTCTACGCTTCAAAATGCGAAACAGTAGCAAAATATTTCAAATCTTATCAACAAAATTTTGGTCGTTTGCTAAAAATGTATGTCGCCCAAAGCTGAGAGGTCATAAAACATTCGCATTAGCTTCAAAGCGTCTAAACAGTTAGCATGAATGCAATTTCCAGCCAAAGTCTAATCAATATCAGATAAGATAAATAAAATAATTTATGAAATATTTATTTTTTACACACCGATGCACTGTGGTTCGGAGCGCAAATCTAGCTGGGCGAAACTATTTTAACAAATACTCGTTGATGGATCTTTACACCACTTCTTACCTAGGGGATTTTTGGGTCGCTGATTTCGAATCTGAAGTCACTTATCAAAAATTCAAAATGACGGATCCAATATGGCGGA
>NW_016158829.1:0-17820 GCF_001687245.7 Rhagoletis zephyria | reverse complement strand
AAATCGGTAGATTTCTATGAAACTGGGTATCTGGGGGTTTTCTGGGCCGCTGATTACATATCTAAAGTCATTTACCAAAAATTCAAAATGGCGGATCCAAATATGGCGGACGAAAATTAAAAAAAAGTCTGTAGATTTCTATGTAACTGGGTATCTGGGGGTTTTCTGGGTTGCTGATTACGAATCTGAAGTCACTTATCAAAAATTCAAAATGACGGATCCAATATGGCGGAAGAAAATTAAAAAAAACGGTAGATTTCTATGAAACTGGGTATCTGGGGGTTTTTTGGGCCGCTGATTACATATCTTAAGTCATTTACCAAAAATTCAAAATGGCGGATCCAAATATGACGGACGAAAATTAAAAAAAAGTCGGTAGATTTCTATGTAACTGGGTATCTGGGGGTTTTCTGGGTTGCTGATTACGAATCTAAAGTCATTTACTTAATTTACTTTATTTACTTCGGAACGAGCATTTTCATTAGAAATTTCTTTCAATTTACTAATCACATAATCACGGACACCTTGTTGTCTTTTAGAAGTTTCAGCAACACTTCTCCAAATGTCAAACAACTCACTTCTTAAGATTTTCTTTACCATGACTAAAATTTAATATCACAGCAAGAAACACAAATAAATTTCAGAAAAAAATTTATTACAGCGCTTAAAGATTTGCATGCCTGTTGTATAATTTTTTAATTTCAGAAAGCAGAAAATTCGCGATTTACTATTTTTTTAACTCTTACATAACCAAAGTTTTTATAACTCCAAGTATTTTTCTGTTTTAACANAAAATTTAATATCACAGCAAGAAACACAAATAAATTTCAGAAAAAAATTTATTACAGCGCTTAAAGATTTGCATGCCTGTTGTATAATTTTTTAATTTCAGAAAGCAGAAAATTCGCGATTTACTATTTTGTTAACTCTTACATAACCAAAGTTTTTATAACTCCAAGTATTTTTCTGTTTTAACNTGATGTGAGCAAATTTTTAATTTTTTATATGCACAGCACACGTGTGTGAGCTTAAAATGTTAGGATGTGCTGCACATGTGTGTGCAAATACGGACCCTGGTTTTAACACATTAATTATCTTTTTAATTAATCAAAACGACGATTTTTCAGAATAAATTTGCTTATACCAATGTGGACATAAATTTCATTGTGACCTCTGAACCTATAGCGGAATAAGTGTAATTTTTTGTTTATAAAGTCAATTTGCAATTATGGAAATATCTGTGAGTGCAATTATCAATATTTTAAGTTAAATTTCAGCTTTTAAAATAGAGTTCTCAAATAGGCGGCGTAGACTTACCTTTTTTTGTTTGTTTTCATATGTTAATGCTTTAATAAATGCAATTTCTATTTGAATGTATTGTCAGGAATGTATTCCAAGTACCATTAAGTATTTTAAAAACAAAAATATTTTGACCTTCGTCCAGCTAGATCTGCTACCCGAACCACTGTGCGATGGTCCTCTGCAATAACGACACAACTCAAAGTTCAAAAAAAAAAAAAAAAAAAAACTTGTAGCAAGTAGCAAGTAAGGCACGCGATAAGGGCTACCACATCAGGGCTAATAGCACTACACTATGAAACACAGAGTTGTTTTCTTTAGTTCTCCAAAGGAAATTTTTCCTGCCCGAAAGCTTGTTATATATCTCAGCTGACTAAATTTGCAACACAAAGAGATTTTGTGCAGCCCTAAGTCAGACACAATGCCATTAAAATCTTTTACAAAGGAAAAGCAAGGAACCCTGTATAGAACATTTTTCACTGTTAAAGAATATATTATTTATAAAAAAAAAACACATTTAGAATTGAGCAAAAAATCAATGCGCTGACGAGGCTTTACTTAGCTGCTCTTGCGAAAAATCTTCTCATTTACCGATTATAAACGCAAGGCTTAAAGAATCTTCCATAAGGAAATTCGTGGTAAGAGGGGCACCTCATGCGGAATACTCTACTGGATTTGGCCAAACATCTAGGGACTCTGGGAGTATTAAACAAGTTCTCACGCTGATGAGCAGTAACGGTTTGGGTGTTGTATCACGAAAAATCTGAGCTAAGAAATCTACGTACCCACTTTCTGATACGACTACAGTAATCGACTAGGTGAGCCGGCTAGCAGCTATGGCAAAAGTTACTAGGATGAGGATGAAGGGAATATTTTTTTTTGTCACTGCCCTCAATAACCAACTGGAGAGCAAAAGCAATGGGTAGTTATTTCTTTAGCAAACTAAATGATCTCAGAACAGTATGTTTAATGAATCTGTTCAGGCTTTTCCTGAAATTCCCATGAGTACCACGGCTTATCCAAACTAGCCATTGTGAGATATTAAATTATTTTCTTGTATTCCCCAAGCCAATCAATTTGAGCCTCAATTCTTAATCTAATTATTTATTTAAATTATTATTTTGACTGATTTTTTTTTCAAAAATTGTCTTCTAATGGCAGAATCGCGAATTTCAAAATGGTTAATCCAGTATGGCGGAACCGAATTTTTCGAATTTTTTCAAATTTTATAGGCTCATTTGATTTTTAAGATTAGAACTATTCAATTATTTCTGACATTTAAAAATCTTTTCTCGTAACCTTTCAATTTACGCCTTCGCACGCCTTCTGAGCCTCGAGAATACACGCTTTGAAACTCGCTTGTGTTAATATTCATCAAAATTTAAAACTTTTTTCTCAGACTTTTTAGAATTTTTTCGACATGCAGTTTTTTTCTATTTAATTTTGATATAATAAAGTGCAAGTTTGATATAGCTGCAACTTATCGTTGATTTTTAAAATTTTTGTACTGAACTCTTCCACAATTTTTGGCATAAAAAATATGCAATTGTAAAGCGTGTCTTCTTATGGTTTTGATTAGAGAATTAACTGTATTTTAGTTGAAAAATAATGGAAAGTAAATAAAAGAAAAATAACCCAGAAAAAATCAAAAAGTATTGTCCTCAACATATAAAGTTTTTACCATAAATTACCACATTTATTTACATAATTCAAATCATAATTGCAGACCCGAAGCATTTGGCAGCGTGTCTTCGTTGAACATGGCAAACTCAAATGGTACTGGGCGCCTGTCTTCCTTGCCTCTTGGGTGCTTCTCTACTTCTTCGTTTCCATACCCGCCTATCATCGATTACCCAAACCGATTAATATTGCGGATGAATTTCGCTATCCGGATCGTTTTGTAGCTGAAAGGGCCGAGCAAAATTTGGCACAACTCATTGCATTGGGGCCGCGTGTGGTGGGTAGCGAGGCAAATGAGCAAAATGCCATCAAATACTTTCAGAGGAAATTGAAAGATTTACAAGCTGGTGCTAACCCTGCACTAGAAATTGAGGGTGATGTGCAGCTGGCATCGGGCAGCTATTGTCACTGGGACATGGTTAATATGTATCAGGGTATACAGAATTTTCTCATTAAAATTGGCCCAAAGGACACGAATAGCACATCTTATTTGTTGGTAAACAGTCACTTCGACTCCGTGCCGCATGGTAAAGGTAAGTAAAGTATTTTTGTACAGATCTCCAATATGTGTTTATTTAATTATTTTCTTTAGGCGCCGGTGATGACGGCACAATGGTGGCCATAATGTTGGAGACCGTACGCGTAAGTCAGTGGAATTTTAATTTTCTCTCGTTATTTTCAAATAATAAAACTATTTTATTCAATAACTACGACAACAAAGGTTTTATCGAAATCGGACAAACCGCTTCGCAATCCAGTCGTCTTCCTCTTCAATGGCGCTGAGGAAAATCCACTACAGGCATCACACGCTTTCATCACACAGCATAAATGGGCGAAGTATATCAAGTAAGTAAAAAAAAAACACTCTTTTTACCGCCCTTTCCGCTTCACTTAACCACTAAACTAACATAATTGCTCACTTAATTTTGCCTTTCCCATTAAATTATTTATTTTTCCTCATTTAATTTCCATCCACTTTCAACAACTCATTAAAATATTAATTACTTTTTAAACGTACAATCAACAGAGCTTTAATAAATTTGGATTCAGCTGGCAGCGGTGGACGCGAAATTCTTTTCCAATCTGGTCCTAATCACCCTTGGTTAATGAAGGTGAGTATGCAGTGAAGAAAAAATGAAGATTCGCAAGTTCATTAAATTTATAGCACAAAAGCTATTTCGTGCATTATTAATTTGAGATATTCTTTTAACTTTTACAGCATTACCGACGCGCTGTAATGCATCCGTATGCCTCCACTGTGGCGGAAGAAATGTTCCAGCGACACTTTATACCATCTGACACTGATTTTAGGATATTCCGCGACCATGGACGTGTGCCTGGTAGGTGTGAGAACATTTTTTACAGCACCTTTATCAATACCATTAGCAATACACCAATACTAAAAGCAGTACGCTTAGCAATACCAGTACATAATAATACCAATACCAATATTTATACAGATACTTATACTAATATTAGTACCAATACTGATATCAATACCAATACTAATACCAGCACCAACTCCTATTACCATTAAAACTTGTTCACCGGTTTCTATTCCACCTCTCCTCATAGGATTGGATATGGCTCATCAGTACAACGGTTACGTCTATCACACACGCTTCGATGTGCCAGAGATCATACCACGTGGCACCTTCCAGCATACAGGTGATAATGTGCTCGCGCTGGTACGTGAAATTGCCAATGCACCCGAGTTGGAAGATCCTTCGGTAAGCACCTGCTTAAATTTCATGATTTCACTTTCTCTAAATTTCCTTTCTAAATATTTTCGCATCATTTAGCGCTACTCTGAGGGTCACACTGTCTTCTTCGATGTACTCGGCCGTTCATTGGTGTTCTACAGCGAAACCGAGGGTATCATTGTGAATATCTTCGTTTCGCTGGTGGCCATTGGCACTTGCACATACTCTTTCAAACAGATGGCACACAGCACTGGCACGAAATTTGGCAACGTTGCTAATCGCGCTCTTACGCTCTTCGGTGTACAAGTACTCGCCGTAATCACTGCGACTGCACTTTGCTTCTTTATGGCATTCTTTATGGATGTACTGCACATGCCCATGTCTTGGTTCACCAACTCCTGGTTGATTATGGGTTTGTACTTTTGTCCGCTATTCTTCGGTTTCGCTATTGTGCCAGCGATTTACTTCCACTTGCAACGGAGGGTAAGGCTAATCGAAAGATCTTTAAAGAAAAATTAATTTGTATGTTGTAATTTTGTGTTTTTTTTTTTCTAGGATCGCTTCCCGCTCGGCTATCGCGTTCAAATTCTGCTACACTGTCATTGCCTCTTCCTGGCCTTCGTTACACTAATCGCTACCATCGCTGGCATACGTTCGGCTTTCATGCTAATGATCGCAGTGCTATTTTACACTTTGGGCTTGATCGTGAATTTAAGCACCAAACTGCATAACAAATGTAGGTGCATCTGCTCCGTCAATATTCATTCAATCAATATTTTTAATTTTCTTTTTATTTTTCGCATAGCTTTACCTTGGCTTATTCCACACATCATTTGCAACATTCCACCCTTCATCTTCTATGGCTATCTCTCACACGGTTTCTTTGTCGCCTTCATTCCGATGACCGGCCGCTTTGGCGCTAGCGTTAATCCAGATCTAATCATTTGCGCTTTTACAGTTGGCGTAGGTATACTTACTGGTGGTTTTATGGTAAGTTGCTTACTCCACTCGAACTTTATTCTTTGACTTTTAAATGGTTTCCCATTTCAGATTCCAGTTCTCAATCTATTCCATAAGTCCAAGACTATAATTTGTTCTTTGCTCGCCTTCACGGCTCTATTCTTAATATTCGCGGCCACCCCAATTGGCTTCCCATATCGACCGGAAACCAACATACAACGCTTTTCTGTGTTGGTGAGTGCTAACGCATAAGAGCTATAAGATCAACTACTAACGATTTTTCTACCTTCCTCTTAGCACACTCGTCGCGTCTTCCATGATGAAACGAATAACGTGCGACGTCTAGAGACTGGCTACTTCATTTTGCCGCAGGATCGTCGCACTTATTCCGTGAAAAGTAAATAGCCGCATCTTAATTTCTAAATAATTTCCATTTTTTTCACACAATTCTTCATTTTTTCTTTCTAGATCACTTGCTCAACATGTCATTGGCTCAAAACCTCAACAAAGATTGCGAAACGGAGATGTTGTGTGGTCTGCCGCTTTACAATCATCGTTGGCATAAAGCGCGGTAGGTGTCAGGCAGCAACTCTTAAACTAATAACTATAATCAATTCTCGTTTCTCTCGCCAGTGCCTCAAGTTTATGGATACCCGGTCCAGATCCCAAGTTCGATAGAGTGCCTGAAGTGAAATTACTTTCCAAAAATCAATTAAGTAAAACTTCAATTCGTTATGAACTGGAGTTAAGTGGACCTGACCATATGGGCTTATACATCAATCCTCTGAAGGACCGTAAAATGAGCTCTTGGTCGTTCCATTATAGTCCATTGCGTTTGGGTTGGAAGCCGCCATATTTCATTTATTTCTCATATGGCAAAGATAGTAGCCCGCTGAAATTCACACTCGAATTAGAGGTGAGTTTACCCCTTTAAAAACTTTCAAATTCAATCAAGATTGGGCAGTCTTCTGTAGAAAAATATTCTGCTCGTAGAATGGCTTCATGGACCCAAATAATCATGTGACAAAATAACATTATTTTTAAACAATAGTAAGTTCATGATTCGCGATATGAAAACGAAAAATCATATCGTCACATCAGATCGCATGACATGATGATGTGATAAAAAATCATATGATTTGCAAACTTTTTACCAGTCAGCGATTATATGAAAATAAAAAATCATATCGTCACTTCACATGACCGCAGAATACGGAAAGAATAACAGCGCAATTCTGGCTAAGGCAGTTGAAAGTTTTTTGTGAGACAACTTAAAGATAGTAGGCAAGATTGTTTGAAAGATTTTGTTTATCCTGGCCCGAAAGTCTAACAAGAAAGCTCCCTTTCCAATTTTCATCGTGAAAAGCTCTTTTAACAGAAAACACTTGTGTATCATTTTGCTCGTGCCATTCGAACAGACGCAATGGCAGAGTGCGGAAAGCATTGGCATTACATTCAAGGGATCTGGGGTTCGAAGCTTCCGGCAGCGGATTTTTTAAATCGATATTTGTTTTTAGTTTTTAATTATTTAACTTTAATTTAAGTTTTAGAAACTCATTTTATTTTGCTTCTTTTTTTAATTTAATTTTCAGACTTTATTGTTTTAAAAAGAATTTCTTTTAAGTTCGTTGAATTTTTTGAAACTATTTAACATTTTTCTTCTTTTTGAATTTTTTATTTTTATACCCGAGCGCACTTGTGCACAAGGGTATTATAACTTTGTTCACATAACGGTTGTTTGTAACAGGCAAAACGAATCGAGATAGATATAGACAAATGTATACATAAATGATCAGAATGAAAAGAGAAATCGATTAAGCGGTGACTGTCTGTCCGTCCGTCCGTCCGTCCGTCTGTGCACACGATAACTCGAGTAAAAATTGAGATATCTTAACGAAACTTGGTACATGGACTTCTTTTGGGCATAGGACGGATGGTATTGAAAATGGGCGAAATCGGACAATAACCACGCCTACCTCCCATATAACGGTAATTTTCAGAAATACGAAAAGTGCGATATTGTAGTAACTACTAAAGATAATTCACTCAAAATTGATATTTACAATGAGTTTTAGACAAAAAATAAGAATATTAAAAAATTTTGGCAAATGGGCGTAGCCACGCCTACTTATGGTTACATGTTTATATCTTGGTAACCGCTGCACCAATTTCTTCCAAACTTGGCACAGTTGTTGGTCCTGCTACAGCATACCAAATGGCCGAAAATTTTTAAAATCGGACAATAACCACGCCCACATCCCATATAACGGTAATTTAGAAAAATACGAAATCCTCGATAAATCAGTAAATATTAAAGCTAATTTATTCAAAATAGATGGTTGCAACAATTTTTTACCAAGAAATACGCTTATGATACAATTTTGGAAAATGGGCGTAGCACCGCCCACTTATGATCACATATATGTATCTCGCTAACCGTTCTAGCAATTTGAACCAAACTCGGTATGGTTATTGTGCTTGCCACATAAAAGCAAAGCGTTGAAAATTATTGAAATCGGACTAAAATTACGACCGCTTTTCATATAACGGTATATTTCAGAAATGCTTGAAACTGCAATATTTCGAAATTTAAGGACGCTAATTTACTTAAAATTTATACACCCCGGCTTATCGTGTAGCGGTAGCTTTCGGAAAGGTGGAAAACATATATTTAGTAATTGCGCCGGGTATTTAATGTTCGGCTCCGCCCGAACTTAGACTTTCTTACTTGTTTTAGATAAATTTCTTTTAATTTTTATATTTCATTGTTTTAAAACGAAAAATGTACTTCCTTTTTTCACATAGTAATTTTTAGGAACGTGTTTTATTTTTTTCGTTTTTATCTTTTTCTTTTAATTTTTAGATTTTTTTTTTTTTTAGTTTCATTTAATTTTTAGTTTTTATTAGAAACTTCATTTTCTTTAATTTTAAGATTATATTTGTTTTTAAAAGAAAAATATTTTTTTATAATCATTTGAGTTTGGTAACAAATTTTTTTATTTCTTTTTTTGTGTTATTTTTTTCTTTTTAATAAAATTTTTTTTCTAATTTTTAGTTACTATTTTAAAAAAATTTTAAATATTTAACTTTTAAAAACATACTTATATTTTTTATGTAAGTTTTTACTTTTTTAACATAATTTATTTTAGTTTTTAGATTTTTTGTTTAAGAAAAAAAATTTTTTTTTAAGAATATTATTTTATTTTGTTCAATTCTTAGTAACTTTTTTCGTTTTTTAATCTAACTTTCTTTAATTTTTAGATTATAATATTTTAAAAATCTTTTGATTTCAATTAACTCAAAATTGTTATATTTTCCTTTTTTTAATTTACTTTTATGTTTTAGATTATATTTTTTAAAAGAGAAAAATTTTTTTGTTTTCTTTTTAATTGTAGATTATGTTAATTTAAAAAGAAAAAAATTTATAATTACATTTAACATCAAGGAACTTATTTTATTTTTTAATTATTACTGTTTTGTAATTTATTTTCCTTTTAATTTAAAGTCTCCATTACTTTAAGAGAATCATATTTTTTAATATCATTTACTTTTTAAAAACTTGTCTTAATTTTTTTTTCATTAATTTTAATGGATTATTTTTTTTTATTTTATTTTTTTAAGTTTAGCTTTTGTTGTTTTAAAAATAAATATATATCGCTAGCTTAGAGTGAAAAGTTGCTAAGTCCACTTTTTATATTTTTGACATGGGAAGCTAGGGGTATTAAAAATACATTTGCTAAGTCCAAAAGAGGCACCGAAAGGTCGACAAAACCAAAATAATGCGAAATCGTTTAATAAAGTTGGAATCCTTCTTATTCGTGTGGAGTCTTGCTATGCTTTAAATATGCAAAATGTTGTATTCAAAGATTTGCGAAATACTTGAGGAAAATGGCTATAAGAAGTTTTTTCCTCTTATATAAATTAAAAATAAATGGAATTTTCAACTTTGCACTCTAAGCTAGCGATATATGTATATATTTCTTCATTTCACATAGTTTTTAGAACACTTATTGCTAAAAGTCAATCAGAATAACGCTAAGGGCTGGTTACTCAATGTCTGGTAAAACTAACTTCAGGCTAAACATCCTTATCGCTCCATAACATATGTATGTACATATGTATATGTGAAAGCCGATAACGTCGAAAACACTGTTTAACCTGTAAAAAGTGTTAACCAGACATTGAGTAACCGGCTATAAAGCGTCCTTCTTAGCAGATCTTACAATTAGTCTTTCGAAAGACCGTGTAGTGCTTTCAAGGTAGTTGCCAGAATTGACACTTTTTTACGAAAGACTGTGGTGTGCTGAAAGACTTAGCATGTAAATCATTTCGACACATTAATCATGTAGCAAGTGATCTCTAGAATAAATTAGATCGCATAATGAAGTTATACTCGCCTTTTGTTACGTAACCATGGGATCAAATTCCATGTGTGAACATTTTGCATTTTATTATGTAATCGGCATAAAGTCATAAAGTCATAGAATCTATTGAAGTTAAATTAATATACATATATGTATATAAATATGCATAAAATGAAAAAAAAAAATTGTACCAAATTTATTACATCACGAAAAATTTTTCCACCCACAGAATCCTTCAGAGGACTGGAGCTCGCCAATATTTGAAATTGGCATTGCTGGACATTGGAATCATGATGAGAGTGCACATACAGCGGAATTTAAAAAGTTCCTGCAAAGCTTCCCCAAATATGTAGATGCGATAGCTTGGCCGGCATATTATGAGACACGACTGTTTTAAGTCCAGTTATAGTTATTTATACAACTGTATATGAATGTATGCGTGTATTTAATTGCGTATTTTAACTACTTAAACGTATAATTTTGCCAATGAGCATTTTTTTTATTTATTTTGTATGCAACTGTAGGTTATTAAAATCAATAAATATATAAGAAAACTTAATAAAACGAGTCAAATTTTTTATTTGTGTATTCGGTTCGAATTATCGACGTTTCATAGTGATGACTTGAAATAATTTTTCTTTGGACCGTTTGGTTGTGTGCTATTGATTTCTTTTACTAGGCGAGCATTTATGAAATTTTCAAAAGACTTAATTTCATTTACATATACCATACATATATGTGGGTATGTCTGAACACTTCTCTGTTATAGATAAGTAGTATTTTGCCTCATCTCATAATAGCAGGTTAGATGTATGTGAATAGTGAAATCATAAATTTTTACGTACCTTAATATTTTAGTACGAATAATGATAAAAATAGCCCTTATTCCAACACCCTTTTTTTGTGCGTTTCCTGCGAGAAGCTCCCACAATTACCATCGCTTTTACAACTTCCACACTATCGACACAGCTTATCAACACTGGCTGATTATTTAGCACTTAACTTACCACTTCGTTAGCTACGATCTTTTCGTATCAGCTTATCTATAATTTCTCATGAAAAAATATTAATAAAGCATTAATCTATAAAGGCAGACCAGTAGACCAGTAGCTGTTGGGACAGATGTACAGTGCATTGACAAGTCGTGGAACAAGCACAATATTTTCGGTCTTTTGCGGCTAATCCAATTGATTTATGTTTGTTTATGTGTTTTTTTTTTTTATTTTAAATATATAAAATTTAACAAATAGGGGTACTAATTCGCTGGACTTGATTTCGGGGTAAGTATGTACCACAATATTGAATGGTATATCTTAATCGGCCCTATCTAACATTTTTGGTTATTTATGGAGCGATGAAAAAACTCCTTAGAAAATCAAACCCTTTGGTACGAATTTCTTTTAAAGGCTGTGTTTGTTGTAAAATGTAACTATTTTTAAAATCCGATTGGTTTTTAGCAAGCAATCGGCAGACTTTTATAGAGTTGAACGGCAGTATAAATATCGATTTGCATCAAATTTATTGATTTTATCGGTAAGTTCAGATAGACCATTTACTACACTTTAATTGATTTGATAAGGTTAATTAAGTATTAATTATATTTTGATAACAGCAAACCAGATATGTATTTTGTACATTTGAACTAGAGTACATACTAGTAACAGCTACGTAAGTGCTATTTTAAGCGATATCTCGCAGGCTGTAAAGAAACAGTAAGAAAAAAAACAGAATTAAAGTTAAGGAACCTCCATTTTTTTCATATCCACCCAGTGTTTGTTAGTACTTTTAGGTTTATCAATTCTATTGGACCTACATAAGAAGGTTTGCCTTGAAATGACAATTTAACCCTACAGAGTTTCAGTTGCTATTGGAAATAAATTAATTTTCTTTACAAATTTTGGAAATTGTCGATAAATCAATGAATTACTCCTACATTCAAATCCGGTTGGAAAATGTTGTGAACATAGATGATAGCAAATTTAATAAATATCACTAATGTAAAACAAATTTCGATACTGGCCAACTGCATCCAAAAAAATTGCAAGTAAGTGAGGTCACTTTTTTTAGGACCTCAAACGAAGGAAATTCGGCCATATCTCAAAAACCTGTTCTATATTTTTGTATTTTGACTTCATACTCGGATTAAGCCAAGGTGTGTTGAATACTTTTTGGATTTAGCGGTGAATTTTACATAAGAATGGTAAAATGTCAAATGTCGGATTTCTTGTCGACTACAATTCGAATACTTAACACTTTGATTATTCAGAATCTTGGTTAATTGAATGCCTGATGTACACTCGGTTGTCTTCCACAGCCATGGCCATCAAAAAGCTGAATCTCCACCACGACAGTGTTGAGCATAAGGAAAAGAAATTAGATTGGTATTGGGCTCCCATCTACTGCGCTATCTGGTTCTTGCTTTTCTATGCTGTCGCCATACCCAGCTTCTACAACTATCCAAAAACATTGCTCATGCGCAATGAACACCAACATCCCGACGAATTTATCGGCGAACGAGCCGAATTACAACTACTCACATTGAGCCGATTCGGCGTAAAACTTTCTGGTACCATTGAAAATGAAGTATTGGCAGTGAATTTTTTACTCGGCGAAATTGATAAAATCAAAGCACAAGCACGTCTTGATCTCTACGATATCGCAGTTGAGTTGCAATACGCATCGGGTCAATTCCAGCTGTGGGGCATGGCCACCAGTTATCACAACGTCTCCAATGTGGTGGTGAAATTGGCGCCACGAAATGTAACAACCGCCTCGTATCTATTAGTGAATGCCCACTTCGATTCAGAGGCACACTCGCCGGCAGCTGGAGATGATGGTGTAATGATTGTGATTATGTTGGAGACTCTACGAGTGATTTCAAAGGCAGAGCAGCCGCTCATGCACCCCATAGTATTTCTCTTCAATGGCGCTGAAGAAAGTAATCTACTGGCATCGCATGCATTCATAACACGGCACAAATGGGCGCAGTATTGCAAGTGAGTAAAAGAAAAACGTTAATGAAAACAAAAAAAACATATCAGGCAAGCTACATATATCGTATTTGTCTTTACAGAGCGCTTATCAATCTAGACTCAGCCGGTTCGGGTGGCCGCGAAATACTCTTCCAATCGGGACCCAATCACCCATGGCTCATGAAATACTACAAACAAAGCGTGCCACGCCCATTTGCTACCACCATCGCTGAGGAGTTATTTCAAAACAATTTCGTACCCTCCGACACAGATTTCCGAATTTTCCGTGAGTATGGCCGGGTGCCTGGCCTAGATATGGCACACGCGCTGAATGGCTATGTCTATCACACCAAGTACGACAGCTATGCCAATCTCGAACGACGCACTTGTCAGACAACCGGTGAGAATGTGTTGGCGCTGACATGGGCGCTGGCCAATGCGCCAGAATTGGAGAATCCTGAAGTAAGTTGTGGCATTACTTAATAGAAATGTATCTTTTAATTAACTTCCACCTCAACAGAATTATGCGGAGGGTCACACTGTATTCTACGATTATCTCGGCTGGTTCGTGATCTTCTACACTGAACAAACTGGTGTCATAATTAATATTACCACCTCTGTTTGTGCTGTCTTCATTATTTGCATATCCGTTTATCTGATGTCACGCGATGACGGAGCGGATACAATAAAACAGGTCTTCATTCGTTTCTCAACCATTGTTGGTGTGCAAATTGTGACTACACTGGTGGCAGGGGGTCTCACCTTTCTCATTGCGGTGGCAATTGACGGTATAGGTGCATCTGAGTGTTGGTACTCAGAAACGTGGCTGATTTTCGGCCTCTACTTTTGTCCCATGTTC
Organism: Rhagoletis zephyria; assembly: GCF_001687245.7. Classification (NCBI taxonomy): domain Eukaryota; kingdom Metazoa; phylum Arthropoda; class Insecta; order Diptera; family Tephritidae; genus Rhagoletis; species Rhagoletis zephyria. Next base: position 3,983 of record NW_016158829.1, on the reverse strand, counting down.
TTCGCCATGACTTTGCTGCCGGCGGTGTACATGCATTGCACCAAGGAGAGGGTGAGTGTGGTTCATATATTCACATTTCTATTATCTATTACCAAATTCTTACTTCTAGTCCAACATGCGTCCTGATGACACTTTAGCCTGCTTCATGCATTCGCACTGCCTTATTTTGGTTCTTATTTGTCTGACTATGACTGGACTCGGCATACGGTCCGCTTTCTTTCCTATGATTGCCATTTTCTTCTACACAATGTCGGTCATATTGAGTGTTGGAAATCGGCTTTGGGGAAAGAGTAAGTGTGTCTTTTACTTAAAAAAAAATGTTTGGAAAAAATTTGGTTTTCTTTATTTTCGTAGAATACTTATACCTGCCCATACATCTTCTATGCCAACTGGCGCCGTACTGGTTCTATACTTATCTCACATTTACTTTCCTGACAATATTCATACCTATGCAGGGACGTAATGGACCGACCAGCAGGCCTGAGTTTCTTATTGCCGGTTTATGTGTTATAATGGCTATACATTTTTCCGGATTCATCGTAAGTAATGGTACCTTCATTTTTTTTTTTTTTTTTTAAATATTGCCCTTCCATTTTTGGTAGAAACGAAAGCTCTATGATTGTAAATCGTGTAGAATATCTTTATATATTTACATATCGTTTCGCTCGTCCTCAATTTTAAGGAATTTTATGCTATTACAATAAATTCATCAACAAGAAGGATTTTAAGTATTGTTGATGCCACGCTGCAAGCGATCCTGCGTTGTCATACTTCCCTTGTCCAGGAAGGCATATACAAATATTTTTGTGATGCAAAAACTTTTTTTTTGAGCAGAGTTTTTTCCACAATCTTATCTTCTCTGCGGATGAGCGGTCGAGGTATTTCACTTCAAGCCCTCCCACCAAAGATTCAGACCACTTTACGAGATTCCTCTAAAGTGAGGTTAGAACTTTTTCGATTGCCTTTTTTCTGGGCCGAAAATCCACTTTTTTAGAATAATAGCAAAGATATGGTTTATTATGCTCTAAAAACAATCTGTGTGAAAGAAGACAATTTTTGGTCAATATCTTGGGCTTGCACACATCCAGCAAAGCAGAAATGCTAAAAAAATTGTTCCCTTTTCTCTTCGAAAAAGGTCCATATACCAAATTATGTTGGACGAATACTTTCGAAACTACTTATAATATAATTTATTTTTTTTTTACCTAATGTATTTATTAATTTTTAATTTTACAGTTGGATTTGTAAACATTGGTGCAGCTTTCTGCTGACTGGGCCGAGCGTTGTCATCCTCGAGCTATAGTACATCGGTATACATGATTGAGAAAGAAAATTTAGTTAGCATTTTCTGCGTGAGCTGGAGAACGGGATGATCAAGTAATGATTTAAAAAACCACCAAGTGCTCTTGAAGGTCCCCTATTGCTCTCTAAGTTGCGAAGTCGCCACAAAGCCCTCTAGCAAAGCTTGTTTTCGATTAGTATGCCTATGGGTGGTATACCTGCCATGATGGCCGAGCTTCCGTTTGAAAAGTGGGCATGGCTCCTGTGCTGGCTACACTGACCAATTAGTGTAATTTTCTCTGGATGTTGTCAAAACCACCTTGCCTGACTTTTGAGGGATATCCCATGTTCTATCATAAATTCTTTAACAAGCATAAAAGTTTTGTTGGTAACCGCCACGAGATTGTGATACTTCTACTAGATACTTCATCTCTTGCCATAACTAAATCTCCGTCCCTTCCCATTGGGTCAAATTAAATTTCCTTCTTTCCGTGATGGCGACAATGGTCTACTTTGGTGGGTTTATTGACAGGTCCTTCTTACAGTCGCTCTATAATTTTGATTTAGCCGAACGGCCTGGCTAGAGTGCTCTTATAAAATTAAATTAATTAATTAAATTAATACCATTAAAACTGTATGAGTTTTAGAATGAGAGTGTGTTTTCTTTCAATATTTTTCCCCCGTTTGCCATTCGCATTGAGGCGGAAAGGATTTAACGTATTCGGCTTGATTTCGAGCTACTTTCTTTCATCTAATAGAAAATTGTTTAACAGGAGAGCATTCCAGCTACCTACTGATAAAGACCTTGTTTTCATAAGCTTCTTATTTCATAGCTGCCTGTGTTACACAAATTTCGCAAATCAAAAACTTTCATCAGCCTATTTGGAGTTACTTGCTTAGTCTTCATTATGATCGCTTGTCTACCCGTTGGCTTCCCCTATAAGAAGGATGTAGCTGCTCAAAGAGTTTATGTGTTGGTAAGTAATGAGAACCGTTAACAGCCCTTTTACAAGCATTCATTAAGTTTAACTTGTGTGTAATCAAATCTTGCAATCCATTTTTTACCAACTTTCCGATGAGCCAGAGACTTGAAATTTCAAAACCTAGCTTAGAACCCGATGATAATACAATACGAAAGATGAATTAATCCCTACAAGGAAGGAAATAACTCCCAAAAAAGTTGCCCGATAGGTGGCGCAGGGGTTCGAAATGTTTGGAAAATCCATATTTATGGTCCGATTTGTTTCATATTTAGAACGGGCATCACTTAAATGGAAATAAATAGCTCTTGCTGGTGCGGGGGACGGTTTAATAATTTGTTTTATAAAGCACTGATAAAATCTTGGAATAAAAAACGTTTAATTCTTTCAATTACTTGTTACAAATATACCAACTTGTAGCTCAAATACAAATTCCATATTTTATTTCCCCAAGCACACCACTCGCACCTTCTACAATGAGTATGGCTTTGTCTACAGAAACGAATCCGGTTACTATGTACAACCAGTCGATAGACGCATTAATACATTGGAGAATATAATTTTTCAAAATGCTGAACCGAAATCTGCGATTGAGGCAGATTGCGCTGCGGAAATATTTTGCGGACTGCCACTCTACAATTCGCGTTGGCTGAATTGGAAGTAAGTGAAGGCAGTTAAACTATCAAATTTAAACTAGTTATGAGCGCCACATAATTTTCATTGCATAGAAACTCCTCGCGCTGGATATTGGCGTCAAGCCCCAGCTTGCCTATACCAACTCAACTCAAACTAACCTCAAAAGTGTATATAACCAATAGAAGAGTGCGTTATGGATTTAGCTTAAAATCGGCAGATCGTGTCGTTATTTATATAGACCCTTATCCGGATGCGAAAGTGGTTGATTGGACCTTTGACAAGACGCCATTGAAGAACAATTACTCGACGCCCTATTTTATATATCACATGTACTCCATGACTGAAAGCCCATTGCAATTTTGGATTGAGGTGGATGTAAGTAGCCGACAATTTAGATAATTTAAGGCAATATATTTAGCTCTTTCTTCACTTTTAGCGCCACGCCGCAGCCAATGAGAGTGCTGCACTACGTCTTGGTATAGGCGCCCACTTCCAATATCACGAATCGTACTACACAGATGAATTCAAAGCATTCTTGAAACGATTTCCCGAATGGTCATATCCAATACACTGGTCGGCTTCATTTGAAAGCCGCATTTTTTAGTAGTTTTTTTTTTTTTAATAAATCATTTTCTAAATAAAACAATTATGCTTTTTTCCTCAAACAAGCTGTGATAACGTCTCAATCGTTGAGAATGTGTATCATTTTAATTTCGATTTTAAAATTAAAACATCAATCAATATAAAAGCTAATAAGTAGTACATATATCCAATAATAAATATTTTTTTTTTTATAAATATAAAAAAAAAATACAACAAATAATCTTACAAATATTTTTAATTTACATAAATAAATAGCATGGCATTGTCCTTTTGCTCTGATTAAAATTGATTCAGCAGAAAGTTTCAAGCACTTTGTTCGTTGGTTTACATTTCCCTAAAATTTACAGAATATTCAAAAATTCTTAATAATAATTGTATTAAAGCTATGGCATCCGTAATGAGTAATAGTTTCGGGTTTGATTCTCGTCATCATTAACATAATCATCATTATCGACAGTGTAATCAACGCCATTGTCGCCCTTA
>NW_016158828.1:91537-108540 GCF_001687245.7 Rhagoletis zephyria | reverse complement strand
ACTAAGGTGAGTGCGTTTAGGGTAGGCAATTCTCTTTGCGATTAAATTGTATACTTAAATACCATTATACACATAGAATTGCCGAAATCGTGGGATCTATTATATCTGTGACGGTATTCACTCAGCTTCTTTTTACGGCGACCATTCTTGGCATTACAATGATTAACATTGCCATTTTTGCTGATTTGGCGACCAAGATTGCTGCAGTCATTTATTTGTTGTGCGTACTCATGCAAACTTCGCCAACTTGTTATCACGCGTCATTTTTACTGGCTGATTGCGAAAAGTTGTGCCAAGCTATTTTCAAATGCAACTGGTTTGCACAAAATAAACGCTTCAATAATTTGCTAATCTACTTTTTACATCGCTCTCAACAATTAATACCATTTTTCGGCATGAAATTGGTGCCAATTAATTTGGCTACTAATTTGTCGGTGAGCAATTGTTAAAAAAAATATATATAACATATAGAGGGTTTCTGTTCGGACCGTTCTTCTGCAACTCTGATATTGGAACACATGTCTGACTTTTATTAGAACTCACTAGTAAATTTAATACACCAACGGCTACCAAAGTTGAGATTTTTTAATATCAGAGTCGACAGTTAAGACCGCGTTGGATTGCAATATTTATCAAAAATAAATAAAAAAATTTTCTAAAAAGTGCAAAAAAAAACAGNTCTTTAAAAGCAACTGATAAAATTTTGTGCTCTCGCGTTGATTGTGCTTGTTGCGATAGCTAACATTTCATTGCCCTCTATGCATAAATACTAAGTAAAGGGCAATGGGAAGGCGACACTTGTTGTGGAAAATAAAACTCCATAAGTTACAACAGAATTGTGTCTTATATAGGAAACTATGGAAAATAATGGTGCGCGCTACCATTCCGCAGGGTCTGGGTTCAAGCCCGGTTTAACCAAATATCAAAAAAACAAAAAACAAAAATTTTTTTTTCTAATAGCGGTCGCCCCTCGGCAGGCAATGGCAAACCTCCGAGTTAATTCTGTCTTGAAAAACAGCTTCTCATAAACATACAAACGCCGTACGGTGTCGGCGTAGAACTGTAGGACCCTACTCTTTGTGTGACAACATAAAGGCGCACGCCACAAAACGAAGGAGAAGTACATAACCTTTAACTTAAAAAAGAAAGGTCCAAAATCTTTTTGCGACACATCCGAAATCTCAATTTTCTACTCATTCCTTTTACTAAATAGAAAAAGAAAAATTTGTACTTGAAACTTCAAATTTGTTATGCGCTTAAAAATCATTATCGCGCTTTTTTTTGTGAATATTTGCCTCTAAATTTAATTAGTTTGTTTTGAATAGTTTTATAATTGTGCCGACAGCGTTTAGCGATGATTTTTATGATCTCACCATTTACTCTTCACTCCAATAACTTTTCAATAAAAGTGTGCTTCGGTGTCATTTACTTTGGAATTTATTAATTAATTTGCCAACCATTTCATTCGTCGTTTTATCACTGGAAGTGATAGCAAAGCTTTAAGTGGTGACATTTTTCTTGTGTATTTTCACACAACAGCGAAAATTAAATTGAAATGTTACAGTGAGTGAAGAGGGTCAGCATTTTATCAAAGCAAGCAATCGCAGAAAGGTAGCGAACGAATAAGTGAATTTCAAATAGCTTTTACATTGGGTTTCTTGAGGTTAAGGGAGAGGTTGAAAAATTGTGTTGAAGTTTCACTTAAACTACTTTACCCCACTAGGAAATACTTTTAGCCTTACTAGTTAATAGCCGCCATCGATTCACCAACACTTGGCGAGTGGTGAAACAAACGAAATTAGTGAGGTATAACCAAACTCGCCATCGTCCATCGTTGCTAGCTAACTTTGTTGTGGCTTTGACATGCAACATTTTTCGTTAAGCGACCGCAACTCAAACATAGCGAGCAGAGAAATGACGAATCGAAACTGCACTCCAAGCTAATAGAATCTCTAAGCAAACGTTGTGACCCCTCCTTTATCATTTATAGTGGCAAAATACATTTCGTTTATTTGCTAATATTATTGCGCAATGTATTATTTTAATTACTTTTGTTGTAAACAGTAAAGAATCAGGGCAATTAGATCACTACTAACTACTTAATGCTATATATGTATGTAGTTGACATTGGCGCTGCGTTTGTTCGTTTCGCTAGCAAGCCAATTTAAGATTGGCGGAACCCTCCGAAGCACTTCGACAATAAACTTTTGAAAATATTTTGGCAGCAATCTAACCTCATTCCGCATTAACAGCTCACATACATTTGTACGTATGTATATATATATATTGATGAAATCCCACGAAATTCTGTTTCAAGTAGACAATAAGCAAATGATGCAACCTTGAAAAAATGCCAAAAATTAGCCATTGCCGATGTAGTTGGTGCATAGTTTCCAATTGTTGATAGCATGGATTATGCAATTAAAAGGCTGTAAGCTTGTTAAAGCCACATTTATTGGCAATGTTTTCGTTTTCATTTTGAATGTCGATTTTTGGCAAATTTCAAGGTAGAGTATTTTTGGCGCTGCAAATGAAGGAGTTTGAATGAAATGTACCTATGTACATTCGAATCATTCCCGAATTGTGGTCCATAAGTTGTCACTACATTTGCACATTTCTTGTCCAAGTGAAGAATGATTTGCAGCATAGTTATTACAATTGGTAGCGCGAATTCTGTATAAGGTGGAAATTTAAAATTGAAAAGTCTTTTTTCAAAAGTCCTATAATAAATTTAAGTTTGGCCAACAGGAGTGAAGCGAGCGCTATTCGTACTCGTATTCTTTAGTTAAGTGATAAGTTAACCAGTCGCGGAAATGGTTTTTATTGACCAAGTTTGGGGCATAAGGTGAAATAATTTTTTAAAACCCTCAAGCCGTACAGGTTTTATCAGGGCTTTAAACCGCTCCAAAAATCGTTGCGGTTCGGTTCATTGGTTCGAATTATTTAGAAAAAACTTATACTAGTTAAATAATAGGCAAGCAAAAGTAGCTTCAGGGCTATTGTAGCATACTTTTGGGCACACTCACGCTACTAATAAACGAATGTCGTCATTCGACTAGTTCTACGATATATACGTATGTATATCTAATATTATTGTTATACGTATATAATTTGGTATGTAAATATGTACTTCACGTAAGTTTGGTTACATTCATAAATAAAAAACTTCCAACAATATTGTGGCTTCACTTGCAACCTGACCACCGTCACATGCCAAGGAATACCGCAGAGATCAAAAGTTACTGGTATAAATCGACAACAAATCACCTACATAAATTTATACGTGAGCACAATGTAAAAAAAAAGTTTGTCCGAGCAACTTGAGACTTACTGACGCCATTGACCTCACGTGTTTATACAGACATGTAACGACATTAGGATGGTTCAAAAATGCATGTGAGAAAGGTAAAGTCAGAACTTTCATGCTCTCACCCAAAAAATTGTTCTGTGTCGAAAGGAATAGAATAGATTTTCAAAGAATCTATGCCATTTCTAGGAAAAATTTTAATTTTTCTAATTTAAATGCATGGAAAATTTCGACTGATTTGAGCGTCCCCTAAAAATTTTTTGATTAAGAAAAAAACACGAGGTTATTTTTTTTGATATAGAACAATCCTTGGGGGTGAGAGCATTACAATTCCGATTTTACTCTCTACACCCTAATCTAGATACATATACGCAAACATTAATACATATTTATGCATGTATGTATGTATTTATGTGAAATGAATGAACACAGAGGATGCTGCAGTCAGTCAGTGCATAATTAATTGAGTTATTGCACCTGTTGCTTTTGTGTGAAAGACAAAAGAGCTTGTAAGCAAACATGCATATCCACACATAAATATTTCCATTTGTTTACGTGAGTTGTCTAAATGGCGTCTTGTAATTTGCATCCTCTGGAAAACCATAAAGAGTAGAATGTACGAATGAAGCTGAGCAGCAGCATTTGAAGTACTCTTGTTATGTAGATATGTACATACATAAATACAATGGCGCTTAAAAAAATTCCATACACTTTTTTCCAGAAATTTTAGAAAATTATTGTGCATGCGGTTTTTTAGGTTATTCCATTTTGGCACAATAATGCGCAGGTGTGAAAATTCTTAAATATCCCATTGATTTTGGATTTTTTTTTGTGCAGGGTGTTGCTCAATTTCTTCTTTCTTCTTTCAAGTTTGAAACTTTGACTAATATAGTTTATCTTATAGAATTTACTATATTTTTATAGAAAAAATAACAAATACCCGGCGTGCGTCACTGCGCCTTAAAAGTGTGTTGTTACTTCAGGTGGCAACCCTGCTCAAAAATATTTTTGGCAGTAAACTTTTCTAAACCTCTTTAGTTTGATAATTCATCTTAACGTGAAATTAAATTAAAATTTCAAAACGGTGGCAATCTTCCACAAAAATATTTTCGACTGTAAGCCTTCTCAAACCTCTTTCTTTTGACGGCTATATTGCAATATTTACCTTATCTTATCAATTTACCTAAATTTCAAATTTCAAAAAGGTGGCAACTCTCCAATTATTTTTTCTTATATTTTAAGTTAGACCTTTAGCATTCGATTTCATGCATCAGTTTTCGAGTGATGCGCGTACAAACATGCAGACAAAAATTCTAAAAATTGTTGATTTGACTTCTGTTGCTCTTATAAATATAATTATCTAATTTTTCCTTGACTTCTATAACTTATACACATCGAAATGTTACAATTTCATTATCAGTGTAGATAAACCAAAAAAAATTTATCACGTTAAACATTGTGAATATTTAAAAAAATAAATGTGCGCTATTTACGTGAGCAATACTGTACTATTTATATGTATTCACGTATATGTAGTCACATATGTATATGCATTTGTATTTGCGTTGCCTTTGTGTATATTTTGGAAACTTTTAACCGATGGTTATGCATTTGCATGGTTGGCCAATACACACGTATCGGTACTTTACAGTTAGTGCGATATATTTACTTAGTTCAACTTTGTCTTTTGTCTTCGCCTTCCTTTCCTTTCTCATATAACTATGTATTTCTTTACGACTCTCATTAAGTATGTATGTAACTTTATGTGGCCACGTACTCGTGCGGCTTCCGGTATAGCCTGGAGAATTATGGAACAAAGTTTATTGAATTAAACGCGTGCCAACTTCGGTTTTCACTTACATAAATCACATTCAGCGTGCTTGGATATTGTTGTAAGTTCAATATCTAGTTAGTTACAAGCGAAGGGTCGCGTTTATTTAAGAAAGTTTTCATTGAGGATTTGTTGTTAAAACTACCGGGGATTTTAAATAGTTTTATTTTTTCAGCAACAGAGAAAGTTTAACTTATTTGCAAAGCCTCCATGGCGACCTTTGATCCTTTACGAATTGTCGAAAGCCTCAATGGTGTACGAGTTAAGGGTTAAGTTTAAGAAGCTTAAGGATTTGAATTGAAAATGACTGCAAAATACTCGCTGATGGTATGGGATGCTTCCACATGTGGCTTAAGTAACTATTAAGCCGGCTTATTTATTTTTAAAGGCTTTGCGTCCAGTTAGAATGTACAGTCGCATAACTCAGCCGTAGGAAATTGTGCAAAAAGGGCCTTGCAGGCATGGTTCAGCTAAAGATATTGTGAATAATTAGGATCAGAATACTAGTAAAAAGTATCCTTTTTGATATTTCTAAAATATTTTTAGTTTCAAAAAATAATACATATAAATCCTACAAATATTATACATAAATGTGTGAGTGTGTGAGTGTGTTAGTACGTTTATTGCTCTTGCACACTAGTGTATTTGAATAAATTTAAAAAAGGTTTGGCACACAGATAGGTTATAACCTGGCTTAACATATGTATAGGATATGTCTTAAAGGTAGTTGCCACCTTTTTCAAAAGTTAACATCAGTTAATAAATAAGCTAATGAAAATATTACAATAATTTTTATGTATAACGAAAGGGGTTCTAAAACTATTTATTTTAAAAATATAATTTAAGGGGGTTGCCACCTTATTAGAAAGCTAAAAGTTAATTAATTAGTAAACTAATTTAAATATCCCAGCATCAAGGAAGTCATATGAAACAAATTGAAAAATCATTTATTTGGAAAATATTCGCTAACAGGGTTTCCTAAGTTCCAATTTATTTATTCTATTTAAGCTAAATTTGATTTCTTAAATTAAATTTATTATTTTCGGTGATATAATTTCTTTTCTGTTTTGTTATATTTGAAATCATACCGTTAAACCGAACATCATGCGGGCGGAGCTGCAGACAAAGGCTTGTAACTACGCATACAGTAGGAGCCAAATAAAGGTTACCAATACCATTTCTTTTAAACATAAAATATTTACAATGTGTTACATAAATAAACAAAAATATTATTAATTAGTACAATATGTATTTAAAAATATTATATATGGGCCACATGGCGTATGAGTATTTTTTTTTTTTAAATTCATGCTAAAAAGGTATTCATACGCAAACAAAAGTATTGAATATGTTAAAATAATAACAACCACTTATAATATTAATCAGTATCAAGTTGGCCCACTTCTTTCCTATTCCTGGCTTTTTTCGACTTCACATGTCTCTTAAAAATGGCCTTGCACATCTCGATCGCTTGAAATTCTGGACTATTTCCTGGTCGCTTTAGAATTACTGTATCTCTGCTTTCAATACACTAATTTATTTAATTTAATTTTTTTAATTTTTAATTTTTAATGCCGAAATTTAATTTTAACTTTATTTTAACACAGTAATGCATTTTCCATTAAATAATTTCAATTACATAGAGGATTATGTTGTAGCTTCTCAATGTGCCACTCCAATATTAGTTTGGCTTTATTTCCAGATTAAATATTTAATCGCTGCAACACAAAGTCCACGTGCCATTTTCTATCTCACTATTAGTGAACAATAAATTACAAAAATCTGCATATGGCAACTATTTGCATATATATGTAAATTTGTAAATAATAAAGCCCTTAATGTTTCTAAATCAACGCACAAGTGAATGCTACAAAGGCAAGCTGTCAAAAGCAAAGGACACGAGCCTGCTGTTTTCAGTATTTTAGTTGTACATCACACATATATGTACATACCTTCATAAAACTAAACTCAAGCTTAACTCAAGCAGAGATGTCCGTACTTAATAAAAATGCTTAAGCAGTTTATTTAAATTATTCTTAAAAAAAAACTACAAAAAAAATGTCGCTTTCGTTATTTTGGCGGTTAGGGTTCGATGTATATTTTTTAAACAACAAAACAATTATTTACCGTTCTTTTGTCGGAAATCTATTTTAAATGCACAATTTGGCATATAAAATAATATATCAATTCATTTGACCTAATAATGTAAATTTCTTACAACAACAACAAAAATTTAATCGGCGTTATCAAACAGCTTCATCTCTGGACATAACCCAAGCCTATAACCGGACTATTTGATTTTCACGAAATATCAGTTAATGGGCGTTAGATAGCCTCAGCTCTAAACTTACAAAACTGATATTCGTATATTCATATGAAAATATTTCAGAAACAAGTTTTGATTTATGATTAAGGCTTTAACATACAAACATAACGGACAATTTATATACTTTGTTTTATAACTTTTTATTTTGCCTTTAATAAGAATCGTTAACTAAAAAAAAAATCGTACGCTTTGCCCCGTACCAAGGATGGAATGCTTCTTTAATGGCGACAAATTTTATACAATTTAAGCATTTAAGACCTTTCGTTATATTCTCAGTTGAATAAAAACTTCAAATGCCCACTCGCAACCAGCTACTTCAGAGTAATTTGTTTCAGAAAAGCAAAACATGTAAAATTACACAGCCGCTGACAGTGTTTACAACAAGACAGCATTAAAAAAGTTTTTACAAAACAAGCAAACAACAAATGAAAACAAAATCCAAAAAAAAAAACCGCAACTTTGCACTTTCTTATGGGCAAATGGGTCTTGCTTTTGTGCAATTCATTTCACGCCTGTGGGTTGCACAGCAATTTTATTTTAATTTAACAACTTTGCTTTGGATGCTTAGTAACCGAGGAGGTGGCCTCTTTCCCTACGGGTGCTTGAAAGACATTATTTGCGGCATATCAAGTGGGGAGATAGCATCATGCTGGCTCTGTATATATTTGTATGCATATGTATGTACGTTTAAGCTCAAGTAGATATGTGGTGACGAAATAATTGAATTATTTAAACTTATTGTGCGCTTCAAGAGTAGCCTAATAAGTGACATGAAGCAGCGGATGGTGCAAATTAAAGACAAATGTCTGCGTTTTTGAATACATACATTCATGCATGTACTTACATACATATGCATGCATTTGCATGTAGATAATTGGTGTTTAACAACTTAAATTCTACGAAAGAAAGCGTTTTTGCTAGATTATTAGGAAAAAATTATTAAGTCGTCTTTTAAAAATCGTAATACATTTTTTATATTAAGGTTCCCACATTTTATTTATTTTTTTGTGCATGACTCTTGGATCCTCTGAGACAGATTTTTTAGGCTATGTCCCCCCGCATTCGAAATACGGTCTCGATGGCTAATGGCTAAATAACCGATTGGCTAGTATGCATGTGTAGGGCGACATGACGTATACGTAACATTAATTGTGTCACTATTCTGAAGTCGCCAAGCGAAAAGTTCGTTATTTTCATGCATTAAAACAAAAATTTGCATAAACCACATACACGTCTATTCGTCAAAGCGACAGAAAATCGCATTAATTCTAAAAAAAAAAATATAAAAGTAAAAGACTTTCAACACAAAGTACACAAATCGACATTTTGCTTGCTCAACCAAGTTTTCTACTTTTTCACTGTACATCAAAGCAATTGATGTAACCACTTCGTCTCTTGTCACTGTTATGAGGCGTAAAAGTTCATGCGCGAAAAAGTTTAAATTGGCTTTATAATTTTGTAAAAAAAAATCGCGTTTATACATCAAAAGAGGCTGTGTGGTTTAAGGAGCGTGATTTCTAGTACTTAAAGCACTGAAGCAAGCATATCGCGGGACTTCTAACCGACACAAGTCGCTCTTTCATACAAATTTTTGAGCTTTTTTTTTTTAATACTAACGCCAACGGCATTAAACTCAAGCAGATTTTAAGCCCTCAAGGGCGTATGTCAGCATGTATTTGCACTTATGCAAACATGTGCATATGTAAAAATGTATGCCTTTTGAATATGTTTCCACACTTGCATTTGATTAAGTGTATACTTGTATAAATTGCTGACTTATTGGATCGCATTGGGTGTGAACGACTTTTCCATAGGCCATGAGATGGCGCAGACATTGTAAGCGTCAATGCAAATAAGCATAAATTTGTTCATTCGCCCACAGTGTCGGTTAAAGACGTCGCATGGAAATAACTAAGTACAGCAACACCTGACATATGTTTTATTTCTGTAAATATGTAATGCAATGCCAAAGTGTCTATGACCTATAGGCGTATATTCGTTTAAAATCAAAGGTAACAAGGTTTTACAGTGCAGCTCCGAATATGACGGACTTCACCTACACTTATGAAGATTAGGATGGACTTAATTGAATACCTAGTTAGGTACAGTATTAAAAAGTTATATCTACTATTATGCAGTTAAATTGTTTTACTCATACTCTTATGTGTAAAGGATTTCATCATCTATCTCTTCTTCTTCAGGTACTAACAAACACCGCACCAAAGTTATAATACCATTTCGTATTCACGAAAGTTATAATAAATAAGCAGTCTTACTTTATGGAATTACAGAACTCTGAAAAAAATAAAAAATGTAAGAATTTTCAGCTTAAAAAATTCTACACACTCTGAAGAATATTTTAAGCGCTTCCCATTCTGAAGTTCGAAGTACTTCAGAAATTTCAGCAGTTAGAAGTGAGAGTGATAGAAAAGCGCTGAATGGGTATTGTAACTTTGTTAAATTGTTTGTAATGAACAAAACGAATCGAGATAGATATAGACAAATGTATACACAAATGCTCAGAATGAAAAAAGATACCTCTCTGCACACGATAACTCGAGTAAAAATTGAGATATCTTAACGAAACTAGGTACGTGTACTTCTTTCGGGCGTAGGGCGGATGGTATTGAGAATGGGCAAAATCGGACAATAACCACGCCTACCTCCCACATAACGGTAGATTTCAGAAATGTGTATCTCGGTAACGGTCCCATATAACGGTAAATTTCAGAAATGCTTAGAAGTTCGATATTTCGAAATTTAAAAACGCTAATTTACTAAAAATTTATACTAACAGCAATCCCTTGAAAAGGGGTAACATTATTAGGGATTTTTGGAAAATGAACGTGGTACCTCCCATATACATATATCTACATAGATATATAAGTTAATCTCTTTATATCTAACTAAACGTTCTATCGAAGATGTTTTAAATAGGGGTAAAACTATCTTGCGCCACCTCAACTTAGACATTTTACTTGTTTCTTTTGCGTTTTTTTCGAAACGACTTTTTTTCAAGCTGGTGTACACGATATCACAATATCTATTGGACGATTTAGCCAGAGTGTTTACCCTAAATGCCTTATCAATATTCTTTTAGCACTACGTAGCGAGTTTTTCGATATTCCGTTCTTTAGTTAAAAATTTAACTAATTAAATATGTTCATGAAAATTCGTGTAATTTTCTTAAACCACTGCAATGTTTTTATAAAAAAAAACTGCAAGAAAAACTTTTTTGTTATTTTATTGTCCATATTTTAACTAACACCAAAGATTCTTGTTTTGCTAATCTCGTAGACTTTCATATTTCGCCATTTTCAAGTTCTGGTCATAGTCTTAAAGTGAAAGTATTTATGAAAGAAAGGTACTTATACAACATTTCACAAAAAAAGAGAAGGAAAAAAGGAGAAGACAGGTGTATTGACGTCAAATATATTAACATCATTTTAAATCGCGTGTGCTGTAGCCATATAATATACTAGGGTATTCCAATAAAGTAGATTTGGAATTTTAATGCTCTAACCCCATAGGATTGTTCTATATCGAAAAAAGTATACCCGTGTTTTTTTATCTTGAACTCGAAAATATTTAGAGGTCGGAAAACTCAGGATTGGAATTAGAGATACTATGAAAAAATTGTTAAATAAACAATTGGATATTATTATTATTGGGAGTTACTGCAGAAAAACAGATCGAAAAATATTGATTTTTAAGAAACCTATACCATTTCTACTAAAAGCTGGGTTTTCCATACAAAATGCATGAAAAACTTTTAGCGTTGTTGTTTTTTGAAATCAAAATAAAAAGATAAGGGTAAATATTTTCTGTATAGAGCACCCTTAGCGGGTGAGAGCATGAAAATTCCGACTTTATTTTTTCACATGGACCACCCTTATACATACACGCTTTGTTGTACGAATGTCTCCGCGTTTGTGTAAATATAATTTTCCAGCTACTTGGGTTCGAATAAAAAGTCAAACAAATAAAAAATAATAAGTGGTAAATTATTGTGAATATAAAAGCGATTTTTAAATTGGCCCTGACTGATGTTGACTGGCATTTATAGCAAAGCATCGAGATGTAAAAGCGTAGAAAAATGATGGCGTATTCTTGAAGCGTTAAGTGGCTTATCAATAAATACAACCTACCGTGGCATACAGCTACCCAGCCATCATTAATGTAATACTATCAACGTTTTGTTTTGAGTGGTTTTCGTTTGGAAATACTGGCTGGGTATATACTAACATAAGTATATAAATACAAACGAATACGTTCATATTTATTTCATAGACATCGATATAGCATGATTTGCTCATAATCACATACATATGTAAATAAATGCGTTAATTTGAATTCTTGTGCAAGTGCATCTCCGTATCTTTAAACGCACCTGATAAAGAAATATTTTTTCAGTGAAGCATTGTATTGAAGCCTCTAAACATATGCATATGTAGATGCATATACATACATACATACATATGTCTTAAGTACGAGTTCTGCTGTTGCTTTACATTTTCTTGGATACCTTTCGCTCATTTTGTGCCATTTTTTTTTTTTTTGTTGTTTACTTAGTTATAAAAGCTTCTTTGTCTACTTATTGCTTCATGATCCTTATTTCAAAAAGGGGTCGTATTTTTGTGATTTTTCCTTTGTTTGCATGGAAAGTTTCTGCATAAAATATTCACCAGCTTCAATTGATTCGACATCAAAGTGTCTCAAGTGGCATGAAGTAGCTCATTTAAATTTACTTACCGTCTTTTTTTGTTTGTAAATGTTTAAGATGTTTTGGTAGAAATATTGGAATCATTGATTTTTTTTTATGAAGAAAAATGGTTCTTATCTGCAAACTAGAGCTTGAAAGAGGTAATTGATTTGATGGTGTTTGAATAAAAAATTGATATTTTATTTAATTTTCCGCTTTGTAACATGTAGTAAGAGTACTCCAGAAACTTAAGTGAAAAATGATTTTTTCCCTTGTGTTAGTTTTCATGGCTAAAAATATTGCAAACCCACAGTTGGTTGCTTGGTTGCTTTGCTTCCCAAGTTGCCACTCAGGAATCAATTAGCGCATAATAGCACCATTTTGCGGCACTTCTCGTGTTCAATAATATTTTATTCTGAATTTGTGCATATCGCTTTACATACATATTTGGCACTAGATAAATGCGCTCACAGCGTTATTATGTGTTTCCCAAAGGTTTTTGTGATTTAAGAAAGTCAACCCTGGACATTTGCTGCATATTCTCTTGGACGGAAGTCCAATTCCGCAACCCAATAACTGGAGATAGTCGCTACAATCCTCAGTAGTACTTCTACCCTTGACCTGCCTACAAGCCTTCCGTTCTTTGTCTTCCGAAGTCCACGCGCAATCTTGGAAGTCTGCATATCCCCCTATCTTTTTATAGAAAGTGCAAATGGATTCCTGTTTGCATCTTTAAGGGGTTTTCCCCTTCCAGCTCTACAGATACATCCGTACAAGCTCACGCCTTGGCCAATTCGTCTGCGCCCTCTTTGCCTTCTATGTTCGCATGGCCAAAATTTCAACTTGAAATATGCTGGCATGCGAAGGATTGACACCAATCTCCTCGGAATAGATCTCTGTACGTAGGACGACAGATCTAGACCTTCACCTCCTCCAACTTATTTTTTTTATTCTCAGGTCAAATTATTTTATGGTCATTTTAAGGTTGACATTTTTTTAAAATAAGTTAAATTCATATGGGAGCGATGTAAGTAGTTTGGGCTATCTAAATAGTAAAATTTCACGAGAAATAAATTTATAGAATATTGTAACCCACAAACTCTCCAACGAAAGAATCTTTTGGATCCCAATTTTGGAAAATTTGAATAAAAGAACATTCAGTTGATCGCTAGAAGGTTTAAATATATTTCACCAAATGCATTCTCAGAAAAGATCTTTATACAAAGAACATAAAAGTCCACAGGGCATCCACAGAGCGTGTCTGGGTCCGATGGTACCCAATCTTTCGCACTGGGTTATTATAGATAACCTCGGCATTCAAAACCAGATCCAAACGCGTTTCCGGGCAGATCTAGACCATTTTATCGATGGCCGTCTTAAACTATCTTCCCAGGCAGGTTACGTACCGCAATGAACAGAAAGCCTTTGAACATGATTAGCACTACTTTTGTCAATGTGGATTTGACCCATTTTCATTGGGACTACGTGCTTCCGTATTCTTAATTTCTCACATATATGACGTGTATAATATTTTGACTTTATGGAATTGCTTAGGCGGCTACAGCGCCAAATAAGAAGAAAAATAAAATAATTCGTTTAATGCTGTTTTACTCAACCTCTTGCAAATTCTATTTTTACACATAAATTACTAAATTTAGATATCTAATACTTCGCGCTTACATCAGCGCGGGTGAACTTCGTACAGCGCTTTCAACCAAACGAATAATTACTCTTCGTTGATTTTGAATAAATAACAACCAAAGCAGTCTCCCCTACACACACGAAATCTGCTGCCGGCAGGACATTGCTGAGCACAGCTATTCAGCAAAAACAGCTGCAACAAGGTGATTTATAGCTATTTAAAATGGTTCTCAGCCTTAGAAATTTTCCCTCTTTTCTACTTCGTTCTGTAAATATTCGCTTTGATGTTCTACACTATTTGTTAATTTGCCCTCTTTTATCTAACAACAAATCACACTGGAGTTTGTTTAGTTGCGAATATCTATATGCATGAATGTATGCACGTTTGTGTATATGTAAATATTGCATCGTTGTAAATTTCCACCTGAATGTTTATGATAAACTTGATCTAATTTTGTGTCCAATTAGGTGTGAAAAGAACTCGTTTGAAGTTCACAGCAGGTGACAGGGGATAGAGGACTAACTGACTACCTTTATATTTGTGAATTTGAATATATATTTTTATGTGCATTAGATATGAACTTGAATTGACAGTTTATTGAGAGAAATCTATTTTAAAAGTGAACGTCCATTTAAAAACATGACTGTGCATGTTCATAAATTATTGTAAATAATTCTGTGCTGCAGGTGAGCTCAGAAAGTAGCTAAGAACGAAAACGACCAGTTGAAAAGAAAACGTGGAGCTTTTGTTTAGTATTAGAAATGACAATGAACAGTGGAGTTTAAATGTGTTCCGTTCTAAGGGAAATATTTACGGACTTAAATGAATACGAAAATTTGCTATCAAGAAAATAGAAACCGGTGTTTTCTTCTTAAGCTTCTTTCGATGCGACTGCATTTGGGTTACGTTTTTTTTTTTCAGTTGAAACTATGTAGATATTTTCTGAAATACCCCCACAGTGGATAGAAGCTGCGTTATGTTATAACTAGCTTCACCGTACGTTCTCGTCGATGCTGAGTAAAGAATATTTTTGTCTAGTTTCATAGTCCTTCTAAGAATCTTCCGAGGGCTATGAAATTTGAGGACATATAATTCGGGAAATCTCGGTACTCAGGTCCGACGAAGGCACACTTTTTCGCATTCGTTCACTTTTATTTTTAAGTTATTTTTATAGATGGAGAAATAAGTACCAGAGTAGGAGAAAACTAGCGTCGATTGTTTTTTCAACAGGTCTTCGGCAAATAATATCTTTAATTATCCCCATATACTATCTGCTTAAAATCCCATTTGAAGATTAACGAACTTCGACTTTAAATAGCTTGTGCGGAAGAGGATATTGAATATAAGCCCTCGATAAATTAAAATATGTAAATAAGTATATGCTTCCTTTTTTATAAGGAGAAGGTTATGAATTCGTCCGAATATTTTCTTTTTTTTGGTATGTTACCGCATAACTTTGGACTACGTAAACCGATTTTTATAATTCTTTTTTTTTTAATGGATCCCAGGTGATCCCGTACTAATTTGATCATGAAGAAATTAACGAGAATCTTAAATAAAAAATATCGCAATAAGGCCTACGTCAAAGATCAAGTAGCGATGGGCACTTTTATGGCTGCCAACTGGTAAATCTGTTATATAGCTAGAAAAAATATATGTTAGTGAGACTTTTATGAAAGTTAATAAATCTAATGTAAAGTTCTTGGCAACTGCGGCGAATATTACTTCCCATTGATTTACAAACATTTCTGCATTCTGACAACACTTCAAGCTAATAAGTAACGTTACTATAGAAAGATGGTTTTCGGCCCTTCATCGCTTCAAAAGATGGCTTCGTAGTAAATACCAGGTTCACAGGGTTTTGGGTATGCATGTTTACGGCCCATTTAATTTCAGCATATTAATGTGCACGTTTGAAGTTGCTTAAAATTCACGTTGATTTTTGAGATTGTTTTTTTCTTGTTGATGATGTTTGACATTTTCTGCCATCCAAAGTACGTATGTATGTATGTTCTAAGGCTTTTTTATATGGTAGCAAAATCGCAACATCAAAAATGCATTTTATTATATCATAATTAAATTGGCTTTAAAGCTGCAGACCCAAAAATATTCCAAAACTTCTAACTATATTTTTATAATTAAAATTTAAAAAAATAGGCTACTGTACATAATTGTTTTAAGAAACACAGTATACAATTTTTTTCTTGTAATTTTTAATTAAAGCAAATTCACTTTGAACTTTATAAAACTCTATCCTAAAACACCTTACTTCATACTTCTTAACATTATTCGATGTTGTATGTATCTATTTAGATGAGGTAATAAAAAAAGCTCAAATTTTGACAGGTCACTCTGCGCTGAATCGGTTTATATGTCTAGTTAATGTCACCTTATTTGACAAGTTGGCCCAAGTAGCCCCCTCTAACCAAAAGTATGTACCTGCCACTGAGCCAAGTAACATGGGTTTCGTACCGCTGTTTAAGTACAATACACGAGTACAATAGATTGCAGGTCAATATTCGAGCTCCATGAAAAAGTGCCCTGAGTGTATATTGTGGACATAGGAGTTAATTAAAATATATTGAAATTAAAAAAATATTTGAATTGTGATTTAAAATCGAGTTTTGGAATTACACCGCGTAAATAAAAATTTCTTATCACCCCGCATGATTTTGTAAGCATAGGAAGAAAGTGTTTTATTTCGGATCGAACGGAAACTAATGAAGTCAAATGGCATATTCTTTGCTACTTTAACACTTAGGGAGGGTAATATATATGTACATGTTAACACGTTTTCAATAAAGCTGTAAAAACAAGTGATGACTACAAAAAATAATTTTAGTTTTAATTAATCATTATATAAATAGGCAATCATGTTTCCTTTACACCCCTTTTACGGCTAAACTATACTTCTAAGGTATAAACAGTTATATATCATTAGAAAGGTATTTTGATGCTGATGTGCAGGCAATTTTTAAAATTTCAAATCAGTTTAAAATAGAGCGAAAAAATCAATTCAAAAGTCACACCAATACCAATGCACACATGTACATGGTTGGGGCGGAAATGCCCCCTAAATGTATGCTTTAATATTGATAGCGAATTAAAGAAACGTGCTAAGCAGCAGTTCAGGAATAAAATGTATGTATGTATGTACATGAATAGATTAGACTCAAACAAGGAAGAAGGTAAAGT
>NW_016158828.1:61050-90012 GCF_001687245.7 Rhagoletis zephyria | reverse complement strand
AACTCACCACACCTGAATCCACCACACCTAAATTCACCACACCGTAACTCCTACACCCAATTCCACCACACCGCAGCTCACCACACCCAATTTCACCACATGACATGATATCACTTGATGTGGCATCAAAGGCAACATCATTTGGCATAAAATGAACCAAAATAAATAAGATTTAGATAGAGGTGAAAAAAGGGATAAAAAGGAAATACAACTGAAGAGTGTGCGATGTTATATTGTGGTGTGTTATGCTTCATATGTTATGTTATTTATTCTTATGTTATGGTTATGTTATGTTATGCCAAGCACTAAGCTAAACTCCCCTCCACTTAACCCATTCCAACTATCATAAACTATCCGTAATTTTATCGGTTGAATTTCAACCGCTGGGCGAACACTAGTAGTAATAAATGGAAATAGCTTTCTTTCGGCACAAAAATGTCTTCATTAAATGTCAAAGGCTTTCAGGCAGGTTAATTGTACTCGGAATATTTAAACAATTTTGTTTTAATTTAACTATGCTTTTAAAAATTCTTTTTCGTTGAATGCATTAACTAAAGATTCTTTATCTATGATTACAACTTCATGTCTGTCTCTTGGTATGAATAAATTCAAGCTTAATTAATTCTCCTAATCAGTTCATATTAAAAATCAATATCTTCCCAACACTGTCCAAAAAATTATTTTAACAGCCTAAAAGAAATGAAAGTTCTTTTATCTTTAATTTTTTATTATCTTCTGATTTGTGATAATATAGCCATGCGGCTTATTTTTACATTAAGCTTTTACGGAGATTTTCTCTGACCTACTTCGTTATTTTTATTACTCTCTGTGATTTGGGTTATCTCATAAAATCATATATTTTCAAGTAAAATTCAATAAAACCGAAAATCGCCTACCCGGGGACAACCACCATTGTAGCTACAAAGTTACATATTTCCAAACTCAATAAAAGTTTCACGGCTACCACAATGACTCCTATCACTATTGCTTAGGTTTCTGAAGCTGCTCTGTTTCATTTCCCTGTGCAAACATATTTTTGTGTTTTTATTGTTGACGGGTCCATAAACATGTGCTGAATTTGAGGCTGGCGAACAAACAAATTGCATGTAGTCACGCATTAACACAATGTTTCAGCGAAACGAAAAAATATATGTATATATAGTACACGCTGTACGTACATTTTTATAACCGCACTAGTGCTATACATTGGACAGTTGTGCTGGGCGGGCGGCCAACGGCAAAAACATGTCTTCGCAAAATTTACGACATCAAATAATTCTCCAGTGAGTCATATAGCAAAGGCAGTGAAAGCTCATAAAGACGCAAGAAAAATTGTAGCAAAATGCTGTAAAGAGGGCAAAAAAGTGGAAGGGGATACAAAAAAAAATATCAGTGGCAAGAATGCTGCTATATTGCTGTTGCTATTTTGATAGAGCATTTCCTGTCACTGTAGCTGATGCAGCAGCCCAAACGCAGACGGTGTGTGAATTAATTTTCTCAGCGGAAGGCAAACAAGAAAAAATGCAAACCGTCAACTAAAATGCACGCAATGAAAGTAAAAAAAAAAATAAAATTGAATGCCATGAAACATGAAATGGCGGAGAGCAGACCTGCAACAACGCGGTTAATAGTCAGTTACCTGCAAAAAATTCACTGCATTGAAAAGTGCAACATTATAAAGCGTAGTTAGACAGCTAACTGGCGCAACTGACCTCTTGGCAATTTTACCAGCAAAGCGTTTGAAAGGTGAGCAGTTCTAAGGCAAACCGTGGCAAGCTGGTAACGAAAGTCCCACCCACTACAGCGCAGCTACGTAACGGTCTGGGTGGGTTAAGTGCCGGTCAAGGTTACTGTCATTTGAGTCAAAGTAGTGCTTCTGATCGGTGAAGTGAAAATGAAGACTGAAACATACATACATACAATATGAAGCTGCTGATAAGAATGGACTGATGGGATTTTGCAATCAATTTGACAAGCTGCTGGCTTATTCACTTGATAGTTTTCGATATTAAATTTAGTTTAACCCCAATTGTATCGTGTTGAATCTTTGTTCGACGAGTAGCTGCAGCGGCTCAGCTATGCTGGCTATTTTGACGCGAAAAATTATGTGGATGAAGATTGTCAACGTTAGTTACTTTATATATAAAATAAAGGTAAGGGCAGGAACCCAGCAGGAAATGGAAGAGGTTTCTGGCTAACTTTTAACTACCCAGCAGTCTACTGGTTGTAACTTTTTATTACTTGCGTATTTGCTTCAGCCGTAGCTAACTACTGGTGTCCTCTGCATTAGGTGTTAACTAATTTGTAGCTAACTACTTTTTTTTTTTATCAATAAGAAAATATATTTTGGAGGGTGCATTTGAGCTGCAATTACGGCGCCAGTGTTACTTTCACAAGCGTTCGAGGAGAAAAATTTTTACTATTAGTTGCTCATCATTGCCAAATCAAAAGCAACAGAAAAATTTGTACTGCAGAATTTCTGCAGCATTTCAGAAGATTTTCTGTTGAGCATGAGCAACATATCATCAAGAAAGCAACAAAACTTCAATATTGCGGTAATTATTACGTAGCTCGAACATACCCAACATTTACACACCTTTATTTATTTACTTTCCCTGCAAGCCATGTTTTCACATCCGATCTAATCCGATTTTTTGCAGAATTTTCTAAAATGGATTAAACTGTGCACACTTCGATTCTTTTACGAAATTTTGTGAAGAAAATCCGTGAAGCAATAAAAATAATGCCGCTATGTGAAGAATTTCTTCTTTACGAGTTCGTGTCAACCACTTCATATAATTTTCTTTGGAGGTTCGTAAGAAAATCGTTACAGAAATGAGATACTCCTTGAGATTTCGTTAAGATTTCGGAAACTTTGGTTTGCAGGGTTCTTTAACATTTTCATTAACATTTCTTTAACATCTACGCTTAACGTGTAAAAAAAACAATCATGACAAATTCCATTTCCAACCAAGTAATTTTGATTATCGACAACTGCACATAAAGGGAGTGTTTCTTTATTCACTCCGGATCTAGAATAGAATAGTCGTAGTTTATCCGGAATAATGGGAATAAGGAAACATAAAATAATGAAATTATTAGGTATCTGCTAGAAAAGGACTTTTCGGTGATTTTTAATATTTAATATAATTTTCTAAAGTTTTTTTTCGTAAAACAATTTGCAAACACTTACTTTGTTTCTCTAGCGACATTATTTTCTTGCAATTGTTTACATTTGTATGTAGTTATGCTTACACAGCTGTTCGGCAGAATATCCTTTATTTCACTACAGTCTCTGGGATGTCGTATACCACCAAAATAAGGAGGTGCCAAAATGCTGCAGTTTCATTATACCCGTTCAAAAGTATAGAAATACCCAATAATCATAACTGCACAAACAAAACTAAATAAATTAATTGAATTGCAGAATACACTATAATTTTTATTTAACTAAAAATTTTTTTTACACATTTTGCCGAAAATAGTTTTGTAATACATAGCCGAAAAAATAAGTATTTAAGTGTTTTGATTATTCGATTGTGAGATGATTAATAAGAAACTAACGATGCAAATAACATTTATAAAATGAGAAAACAAAATTTATTATTATTATTATGCTAAATTTCTATCTATGTATTTGTTTATATGCATTTAAGTGCATTATGTATGCATGCAGTTGGGCGTAATTAAAAGCTATGTGTTATTAGACAATTATATGAGTACGACTCCTAAAAATTTTCGAACGCCTGCGATCAATATTCACAATTTCACCGTTCTCTTTCAAATCTCTCTCCGCTGGGCGATGCCATTGAATGTTGTTTGTTATTTTGCTATTGACGAGGCGTCGGTGTCTTAATTGCTTTGTTCGTAATTATAATTACAGCATTGTATGTTTATTTGCGAAATGCTGTCTCACTTTAATTCATCCACACACGTTAAGCTTCTTAACAAACCTAAAAGTATCTACATCCATATGTATGTACATGCAACCATAGCTATAGTTAGTTGGTTCAGCATATTATTGCTTTCTTCCTATTCTGCTACTGTGACACTTTTTTTTGTTAGTATCCACCGGACGTGTTGAACGGGATAACTTTCCCATATCACTCACATTTCATGCACACAATAGTCTAGACGGCAAGTTATCCTTTAGGGCTTTCTGCTTTTCGATTAGATTTAATAGTTGAGAGAGTAGTGGTAGATTGGCTTGATAGTTTAAGGAATGGAAAGTTTTTACAAGGGAGACACTTGAAAATATTTTCGTTTTATCTTTGGTATTTTTGTGTTTTTTTTTTGTAAATTTTTTTCATAAATAAGTTGAAAACTTTTTGCTGCTTTGTCATTAATTGTTGCACTACTACAAAAAGCGCATAACAGTAAAATTTAAGTACACTTTCGAAATTAAAATTTTGGTTTAGGTTTACAACTGAATAATGATGGATGATCCTTAAGGGAACTGGAGGCAATTATTTGATAAAGGGAGAGCGTTATGACAGTAGTAACTAAAGTATATATAGACTAAGGGAGCAAGCGCATAATATAAAAATATCTGCTAATATTTTCGCTCAAGAAAAATAATATAGCGTAAAGTGTGAAGAGTTGAAAATTTAATTTTTCTCGGCCGAGTGAAGAGAAAACGCGGAACATATCAATAAAGCTATCTATGTCCGACTGTAGTTAATAGTATTGCACCATTCTTTTCTAATCGCCTCCTTTTACAAAGCCTCAGCCGAGACACACGCGGATTTGTGTCTACTTATGAAATGAAAAATTGGAAAAAACTAACTTACTAACTTTGAGAATTTTATAAGCGTGAAAAGTATTGCTAATGGAGTTGTTGTTTCGACTGTGGTCTATAAGCAAAGAGACTACTATTATTTGGGTATTCAATTAACTGTTTGGGTGCGCTCTTTGTTGAATTTTTTTTAAACTTTCTATAATTTTCTATGCGCACCACTTTTCTACACTATTTTTGTTATTTGAATTTCTTTCTTCACTTTCTTGCGTTGTGATTCTCTCTACGTAATACTGCAATTCTCTCTGTTACGCTCTGCTTTTGTGTTAATCCTAAAAATTTGTTTTCAAATATTTGTTATATTTTCATCCTAATGTGTTCGTGTATTGTCGCCTTCGTTGTTTGTTTCGTTGATTGCTATGCTATGGGGATGTGGATTCGGCAAAAGGCGAAATTTTGGTTGTTTAAATTTTTTTGATTACACGATTAATAAACGATCAACAAATTATTCTCGTTGAATCCGGCCGAGTGGCCTGCATTGCGTACGATGAAGCACGAACCATCAAAGTGCATACGTTTCTCGTTGCGACTGTGAATAGATAAACAAAAGGCTTTAGTTCAAGTAAAAGTAAAAAATAGTATAACACAAATTTTAAGAAAATTCTAAGAGGTTTGTATTTGCATACGTATGTCTAAATGTGAAGCTCAGAAAAGTTGGAATGGATTATAGAATATAAGCTGATCTGCGCACCGTGTGTTTGCCAGAAAAATCTTGATCTGATATTTGTCTGTGTAATCGAGGTGATTAAAAACGAGCTTTGATTGAGATTATATTTATGTGTCTACTTACTTTATGTTATTATGTGAACGCTGTACAAAAAAGCGCCTAACGATATGTTTACACAGTAAAAAGTTAATAAAAGGACAGTTCTGTAAAAATCAGGTCATTAGGCGGGAAAAGAAAAATCAGTCGGAATACTTGAACTCGACCCTGAAATTAGGACATATCCTGATAAATCAGGACGTCTGGTCACCCTAATTTTAAGTGGTGTTTCAAATGAATTGCTTAAAAGTATTTTAATATGTCTATTTTTCAGCTTTTGTTTTGTGGGATTCAACTTTTTTCTAGCGGATTTTTATAAAAACCTGGATTTGTTTACTCGAAAATAGTTAGCAGCACTGCCAGGAACATATCAATATAAATTAAATATATAATAAATTGAGATGGAGCGCTTTAGAACTATTTTCTGAGGTAGGGCATTCTTTATCCAAAGTCTGAAATGGGGCATTTTTCTACCGTTTACTGAAATAGGGGGCTTCCGAAACGCCAGCGCAGGTGCGGAAAACAACTTTAAAGGCCGACCAATTTATTAAATAGGACAAAAAAAATCAATTTTAGGGGCAAAAGGAACAATTTTCAAAACAGTCAACTACAAAAGAAAATTTTTAGTATTAGGGTAATTCCAAAAACAAAACCTTATTTGTTCAAACATAAATAATAACTAAGCTGTAGTTGGGATGTGCGTCGAAAACGGGAAGCTCCTGCTCGTCAAATCCAATACCAACACGTCGCCTTCCGCCTCAACTTGCGAGACTCCTAAAACTTCCTGCTCAACTACAGCTGAAGTGCACCAGCGCGCTGCTCCCAGTCCGGGCCTCAGTGCCGGTGCTGTTGATGTAAGATCAATTAGCTCCGGCCCGCAAATTCCGATAATAAATTTTTCACTTTCGCGGACGGCACCACGGTGCACACAAAGAAACACCATAGGGGTATTCTCTGAGTTTTGCAAAGCCCTTGCATGGTGCACAAATTGCACGGATTGCACGGATTGCACGGTAAAAACCGGTTTTCGTATGGGACAGCTTTGCAAACCGTGCAATCCGTGCACCGTGCAAGGGCTTTGCAAGACTCAGAGAATACCCCTCATGTCTTTTCCCATCGTCATCCCAGTGCACAACAGATGTGCAGCGATAAGGGAAAAAGGCGACGTCCCTATTGTGGTTTTCGCGTCATCTCTTCCTCCTATTTTTTACTATTGGTCGCTAACGATATATACATGCAGTGAAACTGCTATCTTATCAACCCACAGTAGTGACTAAGGGACTTAAAATATGCCCAGCTCCGCCGATGGCAGTAATCAGCTGAATAAGTGTTTATCATAATTTTCCGAGGCTTACGGCATAGATTAAACAAAATTTAGTTTAGGAGCAATAACCGAACACCAAAATAGTAGCCTTATAGTTCATTTCCACCAAGCCTTAACTGCAGTTTAGTCCTATTGAAATAGGGTGACTACAACTTCAAGGGGGGTAATTGCTCATGCTAAGTGCAAGCAAACAAAAGTAAAAAAGCAAAAAGTAAGAAATAAACCCTACCTTACCTGACCTCTTAACTGCAGTTAAGCCTTTACTGGAACGATATCATGCTCATACTTGTCGGATTTTGAAACTTTTACATCATTATTTTACCATTCGCGATTTGCGACAAATAACGGTACTCTATTAAGCCATTTATAACTTACCGAACAAACAAATGCGATGTTTTGCCCAAAGAGGCTGTGCAATGAATTCCCGGAGTAGTCAAAGTGGCCGAACCATTACCTGGACTGGTGCGAATCAAGCACTTGTTATGCGTGCGTGTTAACCTTAAAAAAAGGCAAAAAAGTAAAGTTCATAAAACTTTGAGATAAATCATATAAAATTAATTACTTCACGAGCCCATCAGCAGCTTGAGTGATACGGAAGCCATTTATCTCGTAGATTTCAGTGCCTTCATCGGTGCATGAGTATGTGGAGTTTTGTATAACTTCATTAGCATCTTGCACATAGGATGGACCATGGCGCGAGTCACTAAAGTGTGCAAAGTATCAAAAGGATTTTTTTTAGCAAAAATATCAAAGTGGATTTAGTAGTTTACACGCACTCATAAAACACCGTCAAAGTGTAGTCCTTCGTGAGATCAGTGAAGGTGTCGGTGGTGGTGCGTGTGCCAGCTGTGTCGACGAGATAGATCAACGCGCAAGATTCGCTGGTGAAACTCACGCCCTTGTACCACATTTTGGCATAGCGGCTGCGAAGGAGTAACAATTAATTACTTGGATTTCATTCAAATTAATTAGCTTACACATAGTTGTTGGTCTTCATGCCGTCATAGGTGACAATCTCGACCTTGGAGCCGCTTTGCAATATGCGTCCATTTGGATGGATTAGCGCCGAGTTGCTGCAATTGCGTGACAATGCAATGGCCACCATGCTGCGTTGATTCAGAACGCGTACAGCTTTGTCCAATGTCATATCGATGCTGTTTTTTGGCAGAAATTTAAAAAAAAAATTGATTTAAAAAACTCTCCTTCTATTTTTGTAAAAAGTAGATTTGGCAGACATTGCGCTTTAACAACTAACCGTATTCCATCGCGCAGACGCAGCTGAATGGTGCCGTTAGTCATAGCAATTGGACCCGCTCCTGGGCAGGGTGGTGGTGTGGGGTTCTCGTACTCGGCACCACGGTGACTACCGCTCAAACGCCCCACAGCATAAGGTGGTGGCGGCATCGGTTGAGGGAATTGTTGGGCATGATGCGAAGGTGACATTGCAGTCGGCTGTCAAAAGGGTTAATTTTAGAGAAATTTCATTATAATAGACTAAAGTAATGCGCATGGAATTTGTTAAGCGATTTTTCAAAGGATAACGCACTCCTTCATTTGCGATATGTTGCCAAAACACATCCATATTGCATGGATAATTTTGTTGTGGAGCACTTTTACTTTTGAAAGGGAAAATTATCTCCACTGGAAACTATTCGTTACCAGTTAGCCTTCCACCGCCCTAATCCAAAATCGAAATCTGTAGCGATTAAAAATCGATATCCATAATGATAACCTTACCGAAAAAAGTCATACCAAACTTTGTGGATATCTATAGCGGCTACGATAAAAATAATGTTATCGATAACGATTTCTGTTACATTATCGATAACAACAGCGATGACGCGATTACTACAATCAAAAATGAATCCTTTGTGAATTTATGCATGCTTGTGTAAGAATTAAAAAAAAAAGCTGTGGGGTAAAATATATTAGCAACTTTCCTTGTATCGCATTAGCTTAACCTTAAAATAGAAAATCTGGAATTTCACAACGGTCGTTTAACTTATAAATTACAAAGATACTTATCGGAAAATCTCCTTCTTTGCAACTAGAACATGACCAAGACTTAGAATTGAGTCGATTCTGCATTTCTGTTAGGTTTTTTTTTAAATAATTTGCCATTGGGAGAGGTATAATCGCTAAACCGATGGACAGCGAAAATGAATGCACCTACAATATTTTGTATTTAAGTTTTTAAATCTTTTTATTTATTCATTGTAACTTTTATTAAAACTTAAAAAAAAAGAGTCCATACCGAACACCTTTCCTTTGTCATATTCGCTTAACTTCGAAAATATTAAAGCCTTCAAATCTCGAGGGTTCTAAATTTACACATTGACGAAATACTTTAGCATATGGCTTACCATGCGGCAGATATCGTTCTCAAATCCGTAAATCGGCGATGGTGGTGGCGCTACAGGATAGCGAGCGTTGAATACGCCCCTTGTCATGCCACCACTGCGTCCCGTTAATGGAGATTCATAGCCGCCGTAGTGATGCGGTGAGGCAGCACTCATGTGCACCGGAATGGACATTTGACGCGCCTGGAGTGCGGCCGATGGTGTGGACGTCTCCTTCGGTGTCATGCCGCCACCACCAGACCCGGTATTGCCGGCAGAGACCAATGAGCGTTGTTGCTGTGAAACAAACGGAGCAGCGCTGGCATTGAAGCGAGACTGCAAAGCAAAAATAAAAAAATTAAGAGCAAAATAATTTCGCAACAGAAGAGTTGCTTAAGAGCGCCCTTGACAAAGAGAATGAACAAACAAAAATTGTAACCAAAACAAAAGCTGAGAGCGTAATTCCGAAAAATGCGGCTTGACAATCAGCTGACAGATATCGACAGCCAGCCATTTTTATGCGTCTGACAGCTGATTGACGTGCATTGCATATATATATATTTTTTTCTTGCTTGCACGGGGCAGATGAATTTCCGCTGTCAGAAATTAAATCGAAACAACTGACACATCTGATTTCCGGCGCTAGCTGTCATTCATGTCATTGCCAAGAAAAGTGTGGATGTTAAGGCAAAAGTGCTGACTCACCGATGATGGCGTTATGGCCGTGAAGACAGAACGTTGGCGCACTCCATTCGGGGCCTTGGTGGGCGAGCGTAGAATGTTATTGATCTTCTCATTCATATTGACGCGTGCCAGGAAGTCTTCGGTGTTAAAGCCAATGACGCTGCTAACCGGCAGCGATGGGGTTTTCGGTGTTTCCGGTTGCACTGGCTTCGGTTTCTCCTCCACTTGATCCTTGGTGCTTGCATTTATCTCCGTTACGTTTTCGGAATTCATTTTTTACGCAATTTCCTAATAAAATTAGCTGCTTACTATTCTGCTCAGCAATGCTACTGGAAAATTCCTGCTTTTGATAGATGAAGATGAAGGCGATGGGATGGGATGTTGTTCCCGGGCGTGATGCAACACGGTGTTTCTGTGTGTATGTGTGTGTGTGTGTGTGTGTGTAGAAGCGTTTGCTGCTGATACGCGAACGCGAAATTTTTGTACTTTCCGTATCTTTGTAGTGTTTGACGGTCTGCGAAAATGATTTGCAAGCGGCGCGTTACGTTTTGCGTTTTTGTGAAAGAAAACTTTATTGGTACGTTACGGAGAGAGAAAAAACAGAAATTCGAATTTTTATTGCATGTGGCTGCGTGCGTAAAAAATTTTCAACTGAACAGGAAATGTTGAAAATTTTTAAAGTTGGAAAAAAATTTTTTTTGTCAAAATGACTTTTGTTGAAATAAATTTCAAAGGTTGCTACACAATTTTGAAAGCTGTGGCCAATGCAATTTCACTTATCGGCGTAGCAGTGTCGAGTGGCATGGCGTGGAACAGCTGATATCGGGGCGCAGCTGTTTATTGTTGATAAAATGCGGCTGGGGAAATTTGTGGATGACAGAAGCACATATGGAAAAATTCTCAGCTGAAATTGCTATGAAAACAAAAGTGTGTGTGCGAGTGTGTTTTCGCTATTTTGAAAATGTATATTCGCTGCTGTTTACAAAAAGAACACTGCACAGCACCGCTGTTAACGTTTTGTGTGCATAAATTTAGGCGCAAGGTTTTTATTTTATGTAGTTAACAGATGCAAAGTCGAAAAACATGAATGTTAAGTCTAGGAAGTCTAAAGTAAGTATCAAGTTAATACTAAAATAGATCATGACGTTATCAGAAATGGTACTTTTCGTACGTGTCGCTCTAGGAAGTTGAGTAGTTGAGTGTGCTGCATGCATTTGCATGGAGAGCGCCAGAAAGGCAATCCTTGCTACGACTCAACTTTTGACGCAAGTAAGCGCGGCTGATTTTTGTTTTCATACGCAATACCTCTACGTTACGTACGCTACTTCCTTATGCCTGGGTTATAATGGTGGGAGTGTCAAATTTTAGAAAAAGGCTACTTACAAAACCTTTAATAATTGAATAAGTAAGCCGAATTTTTAAATATATACATAAGTTCTTCAATTATGATTTTTTCACATATGGGTCAATCCATGTCAAATCGACCAATGTAGATCAAAAGTAGTTTTTCGTACTTACAAAATTAAACTTTGTGTCCTTGGTATTTGATAAACAAAACTTCAAACCAAGCAACGGTGTCTTCTGTTTTTGTAAAAAAATTAACAACAACTGCTTAGCAGGCGGTGAAAGTCGTTATCTGTGAGTGAAATATCGGAAACGATTTTGTATGCTGTTTTTAGCTATTTACGAACAATCATATTTAATTAATATTTACCTAAAAAATTAACCAAACAGAAATAAATAGAAAAGTAATTAAATATAACTGTTTTCTTTTATATATATGTATATATATTTTTTTTTAGTGAAAAATACATACTTCCGATGTACCCTGTAATTAATATATTTTTTTCTTAAAAATGATATTTGAATATGCTTTTAAAATGTATTGCCGTATTTGCCCGTGTTCAGACTATCAAAGATTGAAATGGGGTTTTTCGAGGTACTTATTATACTGCGGGTAGTGAACTATTTACCATTTGAAAGGGGAGAACTCAATAAAGAGAGGAAATGCAAATCTGTTTAAAATTTTGTTGCTACAAAGGCTGCTCCATTTCACTTTTCAGCAGACAAATTAGGAAATTCAGGGCATTTATGTTTTCAATTGAAATTAATATATTTTGGCAATGTTTTTTGTTTTTTAATTAGCCACTCTATAAATTGCATTTGTACTAGGTATAATTTTTTTCTTCAATATACATATTAAAAAAATAAAACTGCATTCAAACATTAAAAAAAAGTGGCCCCTTATGACCCATCGGTCGCCAATCAATAAAAAAATTATTAAGAAAATGAGCAATGGCTGGAATTGACCATTTTTGATTTGGATAAATTTTAGTCAGAACTTTTCTTTTATCATATAACGAAGTTCCACCAAAGAAAAAACAAAATACAAAATTCGGAAGTTAAAACTTTCAAAATATCACGATTTCACGGATTTTTCAAATGTATTTTTCTGATGCAAAAATAGTTATGGTCTCATTTCAAAGAAGATATTTGTTTGTACACAACCCAATATTACAAAAAAAAAAAATAGAAAAATAACAGAAGTCTGAAATTTTAGAAATTGTAAGTGCAAAAACTTGCATACATTTTTTTTATAATACTTCTAACTGATCTTAAAATATCCTGACATTTTCAAGAAGGTGTTCTTTAAAGAGATATATGCGTTTTCGAACATTGAAAAAAACTTTTTTGCGAACTCTAAATTAAAAATAAATTTAAACTAAATACAATTTTTTTAACATATGTAACTTCTTTAAGAGTTGAAAAAAAAAAATTTCTTTTTCAAATACAAAAATTCATATCTATCTTTAAAAAAGCACCTTCTGGAAAATTTGAGGATCTCTTAAGATTTCCGAATTTTTTTATTTCAAAACTCTATAAATTTTCATATTTTATCGATATTTTTTAAAAAATTTTTTTATAGCCCCAAATATCACCTTAAAAACGAGACCAGAACCGTCTTTGTTAATATAAGAGTTTATTTGTATTTACCAGATTAACTTTTATTTAGTCTCATTAAGAATAATGATCCATTCTCAAGAAATTATGTGAAAATGAGGCAAATACTTCGAATATTTTGTTTTATATTACCTTTTTTTTATCAAAAATACATGAAATGTGCCGTTATGAATTAAAATGAAGATTGAACAAAGGACGAATTTCGCATAAATACAGCCGCTTCCAACCGATTGTAATTTCAATATTCATAAAAGATGATCCTTAACCACATTCGGCATTCAAAAGTTGAACTTAATTGCCAACGATATCATTTAATTTGATTGCGATATAATCAGAGTAAAAGGACAAGGTATAAAGCAATACATACATATGTAATGCCAAAGACAATGAAAGCGACGTGGAAATGTCAACAACTGTCAAGTGCAGCTACATAAGAACTTCATACAAATGTACATATGTATATATGTATTTCACGGGCATTCAAGCACTGCTAACAACTTCCGCAAAGCCTTTCGTTGGTATGAAACTGAATCGTTGTCAAACAAGGACTTTCGCCATTGTTCAGGACTCAAAAGTGCTCAGATCCCAGCTAGCACATTTGCCAGACAATTTCTGATATCAGATAAGTCGGAATAAAATGTTGACAATTTAGACAAGTCTTACAGGTTTCGTACCGATTTCTGGGCGTAATGTCTGGAGAATTTCATTTATTTCCTTATCCGATATATCTGATCGAATTATGTCCGTTTTCGGGCATACACGTCTGATAATTCTTATTTTCCATGATTATTTGGTCAGACCTCTTTTAGATATCTGTCAGAATCGTTGGTAATTAAGTCAGAATTTCCCACGTCGTGTCGGTTAGACTTCCTGTCCACCTCTGCATACGCTTCTCTGACCGATATCGGCCAAACTCATACAGATTTCTGACCTTTTTGCGGACGAGTCTGACGGATATCTAACAGATTTCTGGCAATTTTGATAGCTGGGATACAACTTAGGTATGCAAATGGATATGTACATACATATGTATGTACGTACGTAAGGTACCACCATAATATTGAAATTGACTTTCCTTTTATGGTGATTACTCTGGTTATGACTTTTGATACTGAAAATGACCATACATGAATACCTTCATATGTATGTATGTATGTATGTGTGCACAATATGTATGTTTATATGTACAACGATGTGATTACGAATATACTATTTTAATGACATTTATGGTGCGATAGCATATGCAATTTTTGTTATTGTAAATACATATTTATTGGCGATGATTCAAGGTATTTGGTGGTTTGACTTGTAAATATGGTTACAAAATTGCTTTGTATATTTATTTATAAATACAAATGTTATAATCAACAATAATACAGTCTTTTTCAATTCAGTCTATAATATCAAGCTTAATATCTTAGCTAAATGTGTTTAGGTAAGGTCAACTAAGATTATACTTACGCGCTTATCACTCAAACTGACAAAATTATAAAATTTGGGTAAAAGTGCTGAAATATTTTTTGTTTTAGTTAACTGAAGCCTAGGAAGTAAGAATTTGCTAATGCCAAGTTAATTAAACTTTTAGCTTCCGCACCAGTTGAGAAAAAAGAAAGGCTTGGCGATTAAGGTATAAATAATAAAGGAAAGTGTTTGATATTTTTTGGCTTTGATTTTCATTAAAATGCATTTATATCAGTAGGGATTGATGAAAGCATCAATCAAAGAAAAGATGAGTTAATCCGATAGGTGGCGCAGGAGTCCAAATATTTGAAAAACCCGTATTTATAGTCCAATTTGGTTCATATTTAGAACATATATTAACTACATGAAAAGGAATATCTGTAGAAAACATTTTGCTGATAGGTGGGGCATGAGCCGATATATTAGGTAAATCGGTATTTATGGTCCGATTTCGTTCATATTTACAAAGCTTGTCTTAAAAATATTTGTTTTTACTAATAACTTATTTGTTCTAAAAACACATCCATTGGTTTTCGGCTCTATGAAAAATAATAAAAAACAATGATATGCTTAATTAGAATTTGAAAACAATGACGAAAAAGATCAAAGTCGAAAATGCTAGTTTTGACATAAACAGGCAAGGCTGCCTTCAGGCCGCCTTTACATTTTCTCATCTAAACCACGATTGGTTTTCTTTTCATAGGCACAGAGAAAACACAGCTAAGACAGACACTTTCTCGCATTAACTATTCAATTTTGGAACGAATCTATCCAATATAACTTGGTTATTTAATCTTTAAAATTTGACTTTCACTGGAATATATTTTTGAGGATAAATGACTATACCCTGACAAGGTCACAGTAAATCATGTGTAAATTAAATATCTACTAAAACATTCCAGGTGCTTATCATAACTATAGATACGGCGTTTATATAAATTTGGACTATTTACTTTTTTTGTTAAAAAAAGTGGTTCATTCAATAAAAAAACCATATACAACTTATTGCACATATCATTTCACTAAGTTTCTTGTTACGGCAATCAAACCTGGGACCATTCAAATAGCAGCACACATATGTACACACTCAGCTTCCGCCGGAATACGTTGGCGAAAATTCAGTTTTAATACCAAAAAAAATTACAACTAAACTAATGTTTTTTCGGACCTTTTAAGAATATAAAAAATCTACGGAAATTAAAATCGTTTTCTATACTTTTCCGAATCAGTGTGCAAACTTAATTTTTTTTTTTATATGCGGAAGAATTGAGAAAAAATGCGGTACATTCGAGTAAAATGCGGTAAATTTTAATTTTTCAACATCAATATACATAAATACATATCTGGGCTCGTCAAATAAACTAACCTTAATCGAGATAGACCATAACATTTTAGCGATTGACTAACCATAGGTGTAACTCAAGATGTCATCTTAATAGAAACCTCATAAGCATATACAATTTTTCAAGGGAAGCTTAATATTTTTAACTCAAAGTCAAACCTTCTAAAGTCACTTAAGCTACTTTAATTGACGGGGGTGCAGATATGTACATACATACATATCGCACACCTATGTATCCATTTTACGGCGGTGACTCTCCAACGTGGGATGGCCAAATTCAAGATGATAAGTCCGGTAAATAATCATATATACATACATATCTAGGAATCAATGTATCTAGAAAAAGTTCTGGTCTGGTATAAATCTCGGGCTAGCGGTGTCACTGGCTCGTACTTTTTCGAATTTGACATTGGTCAGGCCATTGAGGTGAGTGCTTCAGAATGATGATAACCGATTAATTGGGACCACACAAAAAACGAAACGAACATGCAAGTCATATGGTTGTAGCAGTATCGGATTTCATGTCCCACAGTGGACGCCACAATCTGCAATCGGGGTTACCGCTGCGAGAGTGGCCCGCTCTAGATATACGTAAATACGTTGCGCCTTAATATTACTGAACTTAATGTTGCAAAGGTTTCGGAAATCGCAGGCCTATGCCATTGCAAAAAAAAAAATACATCGGCTTTATTATGTAAAACAGAAAATTTTAAGGCAAAAAAAAAAAACAAAAATAGGATAATAAAATACTAACAAAACTCAGCGATATGTATTCTTGGTAATACTCACACTCGTTTTCTGATTCGGCCACTATCCAATTTTTTGCATATAACAGTCGAGCCTCTGCAAAAATTTGTAAACCACCGAGCGTAAGTCTTCCCTGAAAAGCTCCTCACAAAAACCATTGCCTTTCGGAGGCATTGTATGTTTTTGCGTGAACCCAGCAAGACGTATGCCAACAATTTGAGGACAAACTCGGCCAAGCACTTCGCTAAATATATAGGCGCCATTGTTCTTTTTTCTTTGCTGAAAAAGTCACTCACTAAAAAAAAAAACTAAAAATGATTTCACCACTTTTCATGCAAAAGTTGACACTGTGCTACGAGTGACAAATTGAAATTAAATAAGAATTAGCGCTGTTGTTTGGGCAATTTTTCATTCCTTCTCAACACCGTAGTAGTGTGCTCACGATTGTTTTTATTTTTTTTTTTGCTATTATCGTATCGCATTAGTTATTATTTGTATTGCTACCCTACTCATTGATGTTTCGCCTAATGCTAAAATCGCAGCACTACAAAACGACAGCGCCGCAAAAAGTAAAATCTTACTGTATAACAAGTAAGAACGTCTAAGTTCGGGCGGAGCCGAACATTAAATACCCGGCGCAAGTATTAAATAGATGTTTTTTCACCTTTCCGAAAGCTACCGCTAGTTGGTAAGCCGGGGTGTATCAATTTTGAGTAAATTAGCGTCCTTAAATTTCGAATTATTGAAGTTTCAAGCATTTCTGAAATTTACCGTTATATAAAAAGCGGCCGTAATTTTAGTCCGATTTCAATAATTTTCAACGTTTTGCTTTTATGTAGCAAGCACAATAAAAATACCGAGTTTGGTACAAATTGGTAGAACGGTTACCGATATAATTATATGTGATCATAAGTGGGCGGTGCCACGCCCATTTTCCAAAATTTTACCATAAACGTATTTCTTGGTAAAGAATTGTTGCAAGCATCAATTTTGAATAAATTAGCTTCAATATTTACTGATTTATCGAAGATTTTGTATTTCTCTAAATTACCGTTATATGGGATGTGGGCGTGGTTATTGTCCGATTTTAAAAAGTTTCGGCGGTTTTTTATGCTGTACCAAGGCCAACAACTGTGCCAAGTTTGGAAGAAATTGGTGCAGCGGTTACCAAGATATACACATGTAACCATAAGTGGGCGTGGCTACGCCCATTTTCCAAAAATTTATAATATTCTTATTTTTCGTCTAAAAATTATTGTAAATATCAATTTTGAGTGAATTATCTTCAGTAGTTACTAAAATATCGCAGTTTTCGTATTTCTGGAAATTACCGTTATATGGGAAGTGGGCGTGGTTAAAGTCCGATTTCGCCCATTTTCAATACCAACCTACCTTGGATTAAGGGAAACCTACATACCAAATTTCGTTGAGATATCTCAATTTTTGCTCGAGTTATCGTGTACACGGACAGACGGACAGACGGACAGACGGACGGACAGACAGACATGGCTTAATCGATTTCTTTTTTCATCCTGATCATTTATGTATATATTTGTCTATATCTATCTCGATCCGTTTTGGCTGTTACAAACAACCCTTA
Organism: Rhagoletis zephyria; assembly: GCF_001687245.7. Taxonomy (NCBI): domain Eukaryota; kingdom Metazoa; phylum Arthropoda; class Insecta; order Diptera; family Tephritidae; genus Rhagoletis; species Rhagoletis zephyria. Next base: position 71,996 of record NW_016158828.1, on the reverse strand, counting down.
TGTGAACAAAATTAATATACCCTTGTGCACAAGTGCGCTCGGGTATAAAAACATTCAATTGCTGTGGAAACCTGTTCAACGTGGCGTATGTGGAACAGTGCGATGCTGTCACATTGCAAAACAATTTGTCAAATTGGTATTCCAAATCGCTTTGGCTACATACCTACATACATATGTACATACTATACATGCATAGAAATACATACAAACAAAAAAAAAATGTATCTATCCCAGTCAGCAAAATGATGAGCCCTTCTAAATAAACGCTTTCAGAAAGGGCCTTTTCAAGAAAACCTCTTTGGAGTGTGTAGTAAAAGATCGTTCAATAGCGCTACCATTCGAAGGAGCTAAATCGGAAGGCCTTTAAAGTCTGATAATTTCGTGTAAAATATAAAGGAGTAAAGACACCCGAAATTAAGGCTCGCAGAAAGTCTCTTTTTCGAATTTTGTCGACTGGGACACTTACATCGCAAACGAAAATTTCAAAGTGTATTCGAATAAAATAACTAAATACTGTGTATGTATGTAAAGAAATGTCAAATAAATCATTATGAAAACTAAATTTAAAATAAACTCTGTCACTCGAATAATAGCGCTTCTGTGGCATACACGCCCGCAAAATAAAATACGCCAACAGACTAGCCTCGATGATTGATGAGCGCTAATCAAAAGAAATATTTCTTAACGTAACAGTGCCGACATTAAAGGCCGCTGTGCTGCATGATGACGTTGTCCTTTTCTAATGCTAATGTTAATGTTGCTAATATTTTTGCAAATAAACTGATATCCCCCCCCGCCTACTAGCAATGATGTCGCTGTCCACAGAATACAATTTTCATTTTTCATCCAGCGCTTGGCTTGCCCTTCAGATGAATGGCAATGCAAAAGCAGTGCGAATGTCGCTGAACGTCCTCCACATACAAGTGGACTTTTGTTTTGCAAAGGAAATCGTAGGCCAAAGGGTACATAAATATTCATAAAGGTGTATGACTTCTTCTGCATTGTCGTGATATCAACTACCCCTTTGAAGGATGTTTCAAATAAATGATGAGTGGTTTTGCTTTATACTTGATTGACAGCATAGAATTATCGTATGATAGGATATAAGTAATGATTTGAAAGTAAATCTCAGGGCAATGATTAAGTGTACATACATACAGATGAATTCAGAAGTTGAATCATCCGTTTTTCACACGTCTAAGTTTGCTATTTTTACTTAATATTTTCGGCTAAATCGGTCCACGCGTTAATATTCTGTTGAACTGTAAATTTAGACATAATTCTAAATCTCCTTTTCCGACTACGTTTTCTTATTTTAACTATTTATTTTTAGCTCACAGCTTCTCACTGTCAAGAACCGAAGTTGATACAGTCCGGTGTCATTGCAATTAGGGCGGTTATATAAATAGCCTCGTTATCTGAAGTTACAGTTCAGTGAACTTGTTTGACTGTTTATAACTTAACATTTCATTTTAATTGGCTTTCATTTATGTATGTAGGTATGGAAATTTTACTACGCAACAGATTACAAATGAAGTGTTTGTAAATGTCATTGAACTGACCAACGCAAAACACATTAATGACTGGCTAATCTAATGGAAAAGTGTAACTTATGCGCAATAGATGGGCGCTAATGTTTATTTATACAATATCGCATGTCATAGCTAAGTGAACGACGCAAATTACTTTCAAATGAAAAAACCATTATTTTTAAGGTATGTGGGAGTCGGCCATTTTGTATATGTGGCGGCTATATGATACAGTGCCTCGAATTGAACAAAATAAGCCGAATTTCAGGCTGATATTTTCACAGTTTTTGCCCATAGTGCAATGTGAGTTTCATGGCCGATTTTGGGTTCGGAATGATCAGTTTACGGTCCTTTTGGAATTTTTTTTTTAATCCCGAACCGTTTTAGGTTCTTTTTGAAATCGAGTTAGAACCTTTTTCGGATCTTGTAAGAACCGAACCGAACGATTCCCAAAAGGACCCGCTTCCTCGGTTATGTGCAGAACTATTACCAAGGGTGGTCCCATACTAATTTGGTTTAGCTCCAATCGTTGAATTATGAAGAAGTTAAAGCCACGCCGAGAGTTTTATACGAGCATCACTTTTTTAAGATTCTTTTTCGAAAAACTGCTAATTTCCTGTAAAAAAATTTACCAAAAACCAAAAAACTGCAAGGTACAAAAACGAAGAGAGTTTTGAAAAAATTAAGGTTTTTAAAAAAATAGACTTTATAAAATGTAACATTTAAATCACATTTGGTTATAAAGATGTTCATCCACAGTTTTATTAATAAATTTTAAAATTTGTCAAACTGCTAAAATTTAAAATGACAAATTTTCCGAAAAAAAGGTGTCGTTTTACACTTTAACCGGCTGATAAATTTAAAACTGTTTGGTGCAACCGGGAATCAATGTCATTTTTTTTTTTTTTTTTTTTTTTTAAATTACTTTTTTAATTTTTTTGAGCATTCGATTCGACACCTCAAACGTAATACCTCCTGAAGCACTTTTTAAAGAAATCTGTTATTCTTAAAATGCCAGAGTGTGCTGGAACTTCTAGTTTATTAATGTTTAATTCAAATTGATTTTTTTTTTAATATTCTTTCCACATTTGCTGCAGCGCCTGGAATGGAAAGGACAGCTGAAACAATTTGTTGCAAATGGGGAAACGCTGGTCTTTCAAGGTTCCTTTTTATGTTAAAAATTTATTTACCCAACAAATGAAAGGGAAATTTTAATTTAATCAGATTTCGAAAGAACTGTACTTTGTACTAAAAGCTAATTTGTACTAGAAGCTAATTTTAATAAAAAACTGTAATATTTTCTTAAAAGCTGTCATTTATAGTAAAAACTTTGAATCTGGCAACATTGGTGAACATTTCAGTCGGTTGTGTTTAGGCTTAAATATTACTTGTTTTGCAAAATATTTGGCTTTTCAGCCGTTTTTTTTTATTGCTTTATGGTGATGAAAAAAAATCAACCACTTCATCAATTTCCTGTAGGGGAAAACTGGATTTTAGGGAAATTAATTGCATTTTTTAACCGACTTCAAAAAAAGGAGGAGGTTATCAATTCGTCGGAATATATATATATTTTTTTTTCTTTATGTATTTTACCGCATAATTTTGGACCACTCCACCCATTTTCGATAATTCATTTATCGGAAAGGTAGTGCCTCAGAGGTGGTCCCATACTAATCTGGTTTAGATCCGATCATTGGATCAAGAAAAAATTAACGGTACTCCAAAATTTTTATATGAGAGTTGAAGTCGGTTTTGTTTTTTTGCTTAAAAATTACTTGTTATTTTGCAAATGGATGCATGTCAAAGAGCAATTTTTATAACGTAGAAAAATTCGTACTATCAACTGCAGCGCATTAAGTAAAAGTGTAAATATGCTGATGCAGCGCAAAATTGCGTTTTCATGTAGCCAGCAGCTTAATTCAGTTTAAAACACATCTATTGGGCAGCAAACTGATTGAAAGCTTTTTGGAATTTTGTTAAATTTTTTTTTACTTTTTCTTTTGCGGGAGTAACCCTTCGCCATGCCGGGCATGTTTGGCTGCTGTTGTCGCTGTCATTGCCAATTAAGCGATCCTTCCAATGTTATTTTGCCACAACATGTAGCGAAAACAACATATGCATGTATAATGTATGTTAAAACTCAAAATTTGTTTTAAAAAATCGCAAATAAATTCTTTTCATTACCACTAGCTCCAAAGTGAACGCGTTTAAGGCTTCACCTACATACAAAACGAATGGTTTGGGCGAGGGGTTTTGTTTATTTATTTGTTTGAAATTATGTATGGAAATTTTAAAACTCCATTAACAGTTTTTGCGCTTTATGACCTGCGCTGCAAAGTGGATATTTGCATGAAAAGTATGCGTGCCTTAATTTCAGTTAAGAGCTTTGTAATGAATGATCTTAACCACCCAACAATCCAAGCTAATGAAGGTGCGCATGCGTTAAAGCGACCAAGTGTGTTTGTATGTATTTTCGCGTAGTAAAAGTTAATTGCTTTTGTCACATGTGTAAAGCGTGTTTTCCGCTTATTTTAATTTCATTGCTTTTGGTTGTTTTTTTTGCGGTTAGCAAGTTAATTGTTTGCAGTTGCACGTGTTTATTCTACGGGATTGCCGTAAAATTGTTAAATGCATAATTGTGTTTTTTAATAAATTAAATTAAGAGTTGTCGTTGTGGTCACTGAGCCAGTATTGATAAATTCTTCATTATACATACATATGTATATCTGATAAAAAAATAAGTTTATTTACCGTAAACCAATACAGTAATTAAATCAAGAAAAACTTTAACGGATGAATGTCCAATTACACATGAATATTTTATGGATGTGTACATTGTTATATTTGTATACATATCAGTTCACCATAGAGTGAAACCCAACGGTTTCACCTCAACTCACCACTCCCGACACCGAAATTCACCACACCTTAATTCAATTCACCACACCTCAACTTTCCCACCACACCTTAACTCACCACACCTTAACCCACCACACCTCAACTCACCACTCCCCACACCTAAATTCACCACACCTTACTTCACCACACCTAAATCCACCACACCTTAGTTGAGGTGTGGTGAATTAATGTGTAGTATTTAGGAGGCATTTCTGCCCCAACCATGTACATGTACGGTATTAGTATTGGTGTCACTTTTATTATGGCGAAAAGCTTGATTTGCTAAAGTATGCGTTAAATAAAATGCAACCCTTTTCCTATATTAACTTTCCGAAAATCTCGCAAACTAGTACGAATTGGAGAATACAAAGAATATATGCATACATATATTCGTAATGTGTAGCCGGGAGTTGGGTTTCTCTCCAGTCGTTTCAACCTCACCGAAAACACCGAATTTACTTTATGAAACCTTTTTGGTTTTTAACACTATCCCACACAAGTTTTATTTTTTTTTTTTATCAGGCGGCGCAAAAATATAAGAAAATTCACCAGCGATTGCTTTAAAATATGTTTTTTACATATTCATATGTACTTAGTCACATATGTATGTCCAGCATGTCATGTCATAAAGACTAAAAATAAAAAACAAAAACACCATTTACACATTGCTTGCTACAACCGCACCCACCCAGTGGGACTACCTCAAGGACGTATGGACATAAAAACGCCAAGTAACTGCCACTATATTTTGTGTTGTCAATATTATTGCCAAATGGCCCACATTTGCATTTATTCAAGCTCAATAAATGAGTTTTATGACATGATCAGTTGGTTTTGGCAACAAAAACAAAAACACATTTTTATGCTCCCTCATAGCGTAACGTAAACTTGCGTGTATTATTGGATTTTTTTTGTGTCACCTAGATTTCAGCCAAGCTGAATGCTTCAACATTTGTAAACATTGTTGCAGTTAATTTGAATTTAATTTTTATTTCAACTTACGTAACTTTGCATTTTTAGTGCAATTGCTAATGATATTAAACATTTTGGAGGCAATTCCATAGAATAAGCTGGCCAGTGGCAAGGCGGCGGCGGGTGGTATGTACTGGCTGGTGACGTGGTATTGTTATGGTGCTTTGTGGCTGTCCTACTTTCTCGCTGACATTGACTAATTGCTGCAATTTTTGGTAAATTTTCCATTTCTTATTGTGCGGGTGTAATAATGCTTTATTTTTGTTTTGTAAACACAGAATATTTATTGTGCTTTATTGATTAAATTTACTCGGTTTTACTTGCTTAAGTACATGTCTACTAAAAATTGCTTCTTTTATTAGTATAATTATTATTAATGTATGTTGTAGAAACAATTAAGGCTTTTAGTCTTTAAGCCACAATTTGTTGTAGAGTTATTTAAGTAATATACTCCATAAATACGGATTTTTTTTCTCCTGGGCCACCTGTCAGACAAAACATTTGTCAAATAATACAAGTCAAATATCTCATCTTTCAAATTCCATTTTTCTAAGCTAAAATTGGAGTATAAAGTCTCGAACTCATCGGGAAATTAGGGAAGCATGTGTTGCAAGATTTGATCTCACAAAGTTGAAATTAAATAAAAGCTTTTAAAATTGGGGGAATTTCTTTTGTATAGCCAATTTTTCGGTGATTGCTTATATATATTGATCACAATTTCATTTGATTTGATTATACCAGACACCCAATCTACGCCAAGACAATTTCAAAATAAAGAAAGGCATTTTCTTCTTTCTTAGCGCGAAAAACTTTAAATTTTCTGAGGTCCCACATCTGCCACATATGTAAGGTTTGACTGCATTGCCAAGACTAATGTAAGTATTTCCATTTCGTAAGCGCTTATTTTAAGCTTGTTTCTCTAATCATGCGCTTGGAATAATCTACCATTGCACCTAACCTATTTTGCCATTTACATTAAGGTTCTTATAATTGTGATAACCCTTAAATGCTCTCTCCAACCTTAGGCACTTTGAAGGGTGTATAAGTCTAAGTCAAGTTATACGCACGCCCATAGCCCACAGAGCATGCAGTTCATCTCCTTAGAGAGTCCCATTTTATGTGTGGGTACCTAAGCCAGCAGTGTTCTGTCAGGTACCCGGTGAGAGGTCTTTAGCCCTCCGAGCTAAGGTTTAGCAGTCGCTCAGAGATTTCATGAGATGAGTCTTTTTGATATTTGTCGTGCGCCATTGGATTGCAGTTTTCGAGCCCTCTCATCTCTTTAGGAGCTCAGATATTACTACCCTGTAGGCCTTTAAGAAGGTCAAGTTCGGATTAAGAGGCTTAAAGATTTGTTTCCCCTAAGATTATCCCTCAAACGACTATACCCTATAGGAGTTGAGATTGTTATTGCCGAAGGGCGAGGTTGTAGATTGTTGTCGTCAAACCTAACTGGCGGTAGACTGACCGCACAGACCCAAGAGAAAGTGTTGTTATCTTAGTGATTTTAAGGGTGGTGTTCGAGCGATATCAGAAGCAATCCCGGAGCAGCTTAGTGTGCAAAGTTCTGACACAGCTGTGGTCTTATCCGCTGCCTCTTACTAGTCCCCAGTGACTAAACTAAAACATTATAATTTAGAACAGGCGGGCCAGTTACCTTGTTTGTTGCCAACCAAATTTTATAGGTATTTGTGGAAATAAAAAAATTAGTAAAGAAGAGAACACATTAGGGATGATCTGTTTAGTTATCCTTGGATTCAGAGTTTGATCATGAAAGAGTACTAATGACTGTCCACCAATAAGATAATTCGATGTCCTCAGTTTTAGTTCTGGTTCGACAGAGAATGTTTTAATATACTTGGTAGTGTGGAGTGAAAGACGTTGCCGAAGGCTTTCGAGAATCCAAACGATACTAGTAGAGTTCTCTAACAGGGCGCCTTCGGTTAAGGCCACTGGTGGAGTTTTATATCGCACTTTGCAAGGTTTCTTGTTACAGTTATTTGACACCGCCCCTCAATATATTTCGGCAGCATTTGGTCGACCTCTAGTGACAACGTTGATGTGGAATAACCCCAAAGAAATTGTTCATCGGAACTATTGAATTTAACTCCTCTGGAACCACATATTGTGAAAGAAGCTCAAAAGATTCATTTGGCGAAGTGGCGTCCAGCTCATGTGATACTACATACGATGCCCCTAGCAAGCGAAGTCTGGGCCTGATAAAAGTATGTAATCCGCTTTTTAATGGTCATCGTATCATAAGCTGCACTAGAACAAACAACTTCCGGGTGATTAACTGGCAGTCCCCAAAAATAATGCCCGAATAAGGCGACCAAGTGTTTTGGCTATCTTTGTTACTATTTCCGGGATGAAGGCTTTATCCTGTCCGACCGATAGCCACGGTAGACCGATAAAGGTAAAAAAATTTAGTTTTGCCTGAGTAATAAGAGTTTCTGGAAGCTTTGGACTGTGACAGCCGTATTGAGTCACACCAAAATTTTTCACAAATAAATTTATGCTCTCTTGGTAAAAACACCGTTTACCTAAAATAACGAAATAAAATAAAAATGGGGATTTTGTCAGCAGTTGCTGGGAAGTGCGCATGCTGATCATTTGATCAGAATACTCTTTGGCAGTACCATGCCAGCTTTCTTGAATTCGCGGAAGTAATTTCCAAAACAAATATTGACCTGCACTCAATTACTGGCAGGCCAGTGACAATAACAGAGTAACTGCGAAAGAAAGACAGCAGGCATTTTCTGCGTATATGTCCAGCAAAGAGTAATGGAAGCATTTGGCTGAGAAGGGACCGTCTCTTGTCTCGAATCACAATCAACAAAGAAATACTGCGTGAAGCATTCTCCGCTGTGTGTGTGTGCCGCACATGCAAACCAACCGTGGCAACACTAATTGCAAATACAACAAAAAGAAAAATGCGCACTGAAAAGTAAATGATAAACACATAAATAAAATTGTATTGCTATAGTTGCCTTACAATTGGTAAATGTGGTGGAAAAATGCTCAGCACCGATGTTAATAAAGAATGGAAATCGTTAAAAAATAAAATAAAAATATAAATATAACGGTAAATTAAAAATGAATTGGCAAAAGGGAAACTGATGTATTGAGGGCAACACGAAAACACGACGTGACATTTGGTCGCGCCTCATGTTCGGCCATTTGTTTAAAGGCGCTGTAGGGCACCTGCAAGATAAAGCAAAAAAACAAAAAAAAATGAAAAATAAATAAAAGCAAATAAAACCAAAAAGCCACATACATACATACATATGTATCAATTAACGCTTTTAAATGTCTGACAGTTGCTGTGGCACAAATGGTGGATGCTGTCGTCTGTCACAGTTGCTGTAAGAAACAGTCATCAGTTCCGCTATGACGCCTGGCTGCCAATTCAGACGAGCTTGACAATGTGCAACTAAATACTTGCCGCCTTGCTGGAGATGATGGCGTGTAAAGATTGTTTGAAAGGCAGGACAGCGTGCTGAAAGTGTCGGGTCAAATTGTTGTGTGTAAATTTTATTTTATACTCGCACTTATGTATTTGTACATGCCCTGAAGAAAAGTCCATTGGTGCCGAATCGAAAAGGCTCTGGAGATCTGGATCGCATGCTGGTTCAGGGTCAATAAAAATTTTGATTTTTTTTTTAATTTTTTTAATAAATCTTTTGCTACAACATTTTGGCTTGCCTTCTCGCTTGCCCATTTTATCGCAGACTTCCAGTGGGAGTTGTGTTTGTAATGCTGACAGCCTTTTCCACACAATTTTTGCCAATGAAACTTGATGTTGTAGTTTCTACAGAATTTTGTTGTTTGTTACAAGCTGTAAAGGGCTAGTAGCGTAGAAATTAAGTATGTTTATGTATACGGCCGATGTGGCTGTGTGTTTAGAGGTTTTTTCCTAAAAGCGGACGTCCATCGGCATGCAATGGCAAACATTCGATGGTCGATAGTCTTAAAATGGTCACTCACTACTTATTTTAGTTGGAAGTGAGGCTGAACAAAAATGCCAAATTTTTATTGTTGTAAAATGGAAATTTTTTGGTTTTCATTTTTTCGACAAAAAATTATCATTATTTTGGACTTTTTGGAAACTACGTTTTTATTGTAATTGTCAATTATCTTTTTCGAAAAATCTGAAAGCATAACTGCAACTGCAACGAATAAATATATATGCATATCATTCGATGAATTAATGGAATTATTTAGTTGGAAATTTTTCCATCCAAAGCAAATATAAACAAAATTCTAAAGAAATTATACACTTCATTAAATTAATTTAATGCAATAGATATTAATTTATTTAAAAATTCAAAAACGTTAAAATTCTTATTAAATATTAACTTCCTATTTGCTTTGACATGATTTGCTATACAAAAAAAATCTAAAGGCGAAATGAAACATTTGTTTGCTCGCCCTTGTAAAGCATATACCTAATACATTCAAATTATAATAAATTCAATAAATTTTTAATTTGCTAGTTTGTATTAAAAAGAAAATCCAAACCATATGTTTTTGACACCGCAAAGGCCTTTTCATTAAGCTTACAGCAGAGAGCTACAAGCATCTTTTTGCATGAAATTTTTAGTGTATGTGAAGGTGTATATACTCAAATTTGTTTTTTTGTATGTTTCGCTTGTATGTATATATGTACAATACGACACGAACTCGCATACAAACATAACATATTGACAACATTCTTCCGGTAAATATTTAATGCAATTATTACAATACAAATAATTATTTATTATATGAATATTAGAGAGATATTTCTGTAAGTCAGATACATATCTACTATATGAATGTGTACATATGTATGTACTACATATGAAACCGGAATCGCTTCAACCTACTCAGGTGGAAGAAAAACAAAAAAAATTCGCCCAGTTTGTATTTTGAACAGCCAATAAAATATCAACCGGTGACAGCTTATACTCTTTGCTGTATATTATAACATTTTTTTTTGTTTTAATCTTGGCGAAAAAGCATTGTTTTCAGTAGGTATATTTTCTGTAGGTTTTTTTTTAAATTGCGCGAAATTTTTTTTTTTACCAATTCGCCGCCAGCAAAAAGCATACGTATGTACATATACATATATGTATATGCGCATGCAATACTTACATCAATGCTCTTAAAAATAGCAGCAAATAAAAAAATAAAATTAAACGCCTTTGGCCGAATTGAAGTAATTTTGATAGGTAAACATACATACTTACGTAGGAATAAATATTTCAGTAAAAACATTAATATATGCATGCATGTATATACATTAAAAAAATACTATGTATGTATTATAGGCATAAGTGACTAAAAGTATTATGTAAGTATACAGACTTGTGGGTGCTTGGAAATATTTTCAGTTGAGGCTTTGTTTTCATAAAAAAAATGCACAAATTAGGTAAATTAATTACTTATAAATATAAATATTAATATCATGCATACATATTATAAATGTCCAAAGCTCATCTGATCGCTCTTCCGTTATATGTCGCCCACGCTTGTCGCAGAAGGCTCGTCCCCTTGGGACGGGGAATA